>NC_056751.1:369276048-369341048 GCF_019279795.1 Protopterus annectens
CAAAACATCTACAGTATAAACAGTTATACCAAATTAGACATAATGGGAAAAACATTTGTTAAGAACATATACAACTTAGAAAACAATGATTTAATATTTAGAGAAATTTTAGCCAGTTTAGAGAAATGAAAGGCATGTTATTGTATTACAAACAGTATTTGCTTTATGAAGTAAGAGAACAAACATAGTTATGGCATGTTTAGACAGAATTAGGTGAGATAAATTAATTGAGGCAAGGAAGTGAGTGGAAAAGGGGGAGTGTGGAGGTGTAAGGTATGAACAGGTACTTGTTCATATTTAGGGATATAGTTTATCCTGGGGTTGAACAAGAACAGAGCCAGATTTTGGCTAAGTAGTCTTTCAGAATGTTTTAAATGATGGGAGGTAGGGTAGTGACCAGATGAATACAGGTGAGGAGTTCTAGGCATTAGCAACATGATATAAATCATACCCAGCAGATCTGTTAGGTTTGTGGGCAGAAAGGAGTTTTTAGTCAATGCATCATAATGACCAATTGGGAACATATTTGTGTAGAATGGTATTTAGTGATGGACAAGCAGATGGATGCTGTATAATTTTATAGGTGGTTAAAAGCTGCGTATATGTTAGTTGATGGAGTAGTTTTAACCAATTTTAGACTTTTTAGTGTTTTACAGTGGTGCATTCTGAAATGGGTATTTGCTGCAGATTTAGCACTTTATAATAGCATTGATCGAGTTCTGCTTTTTGTGATGCCTGGAAGTTAGGAATGATGGGAGAACCATAAAGTAGTGAGGGTAAATATTGGTGAGTGTAGTTTTAGTTGCATTGGTGATAAAGTTTTTGGCTCTGTAAAGCATCCCTAGCTTTTGTTGATTTTTTTGTAGCCCTTGCCATGATGATGGAGTCCACTGCCAGGGATTTATCCCCAAATTGCCTGTTTTTTGGAGGTCTAAGTATCCTATCTGGTCTCCTGGAGACTGCCTCACAGTTGTCTAGCTCCTGTCATGATCTCTGAGCTGCCAAGCCTATATGCTTGTCAGCCAAAACTACTACCCAGCATGTAGATGGTATTGAACCATAAGCCTTCATAAGAAACATCTTATCCTGAGAGGGAGGGTCTACGAGACAAGCTCCCCTCTGATGGATAAGGTCCAGGATATCACCAAATGAAGCATCCTCTGGAGGGGACAGTGAGGAACCTTCCTGATCCTCTGACTCAGAAACTGAGGTAGGAGACTCTGAAAGGGCATTTAGGTGCTTCCTCTTACAAGTCCTCTTTTTTGTTGCATTAGAGGTAGTTTCATTTGACTCCTCAGAGGACTAAAGCCAATATTGAACAGTGCATTTGGGATTTACTGTTTGGATATGACAACTGGGTGCTTGAAGAGAAGGTGGAGGCAGGATGGGAAGAGAGCACATGGGTAGATCTGATCTTGGGGGGTAGGGGCTGTGTGAAGGTTCTAGCCAGGGAACCAATCATCCTCCCCAGCACCTGGAAAACCAATCCAGTCTCTGAATGATCTGAAGACCTTGCTTGAGTGAATGAATCCAAACCTCCCTTTGGAGTTTCAGAACCAAAGACCAGTGGAAGCTCTGGGCTCAAGGTATTGAAAGACTCTGATGCAGTGACTGGAACTGAGGAGCTGAAAGCCAACAACCCCGAAAAAGGCAGTGGTGCCAAACCTAATGGATCCAAAGCTGGTGCAGCATTAAAAAACCCAACCCCTCTGTCCCAAAACTCTTATTAGCTCTGAAAGAATTGGGGCTGAAAGAGTCAGATCTGGGAACCTAGGTGTCAAAGCTATCAGGGAAGTCTGCACCAAAGACCAAGATCTCAGGGAAAAACAATGGATCTAATGACAATGGAGCAGAAACCTAGACCAATGAATGAACAGAAGTTAGGGTGAAGTGTGTAGATCTGACCATCTTCAGCACAGAAGGCATCAGAATGACTCCCATTTCATCTAGGTCCTTAGAAACCTCTGCATCATGTGGAAAAAGATTGGCTTCTGATATGCTTCCATTACGACTTGAAGGATTTTGTTGACAGCGCTGATGAAGATTTGAAAGGCTGATGCTGGTCATTGGTCAGGCTTCTCTTCTAAAACTTCATTCCTCAGAGAACCCTACAGAACTGTTGATACCACAGGATTTGGATCGAGAGGGGGACTGTATGTTGATGCCCTGGCCAGCAAATCTACAAGCTTTGGAGCCAGACCAGAAGACATTGGATCCACCTGCCTCTTTTTGGAATCTGACTCTTATAGTTTGCAAAGCTTCTCTTGTGCTTAGAGGCTTCTGGATCTGGAGGGAGCAAACCTTTATAAGTTTGTTCCTCCAGTTTGAGAGAGTCCTAGGACTAAACCCATTACATATCTCATAGCTTACCATGACATGAGGCCCCCCCCCCCCCCCCCGGCAGTTGACACATTGATTGTGTAGTCCCTGAGATCTGGTGCCCACACAGTGTACACTTTTTAAAACTTGTTTTTATTTCCCCATAGCACACAAAAATGAAAAAAAGAAAAACAACACTGAAAACTCTTAAGCACACTATAGAGCAATCTGGAAGTCTCTGAGATACAAACTATAAACCCTATAACAATGACTAAGACCAACAACACTTTTGAAAAAAAAATCTTTCTTTACAAATATAACACACAAGCTGAAAAGCTATTGAAAGGTGTAGAACTGTAGGCAAATTCTACCTAAGATACTCTGCTAACTATAGCAGCACACTTGAATAACTGGGCTCTAAAGAAATTTAACCGCAATGGCAGGAAAACACCACTGACAGAAGGGGCTCAGTGACAAGTAAAAGGAAATGGAAATCCTGTAGCTTAAGCCAAAAAGAGAAAACATAGCCTTAAGGGTTACACTACTAAGTAAAAGTATGGAAAACTGCAACTGTCTCACTAACAAAATCAAAAGTATGAGGTAGAGCACTTAGATGTCCAGATCCATGTCTGTTCACAAAGGCAGCAAATGATATCCGAGGTGATTTAGTGGACAGAAGCAGTATGGGAGAGAAAGATCTAGAGGGGCTTAAGCCTGGAGCACTAATGTTGCCAGATCAGATCCGACAATCATGTGCAATGACCCATATGTTGAATGGGATGGACTGAATGAATAGGATCCAAGCTTTTATTAAGAGACCTAGCCTATACGTCCTGCAACACTACAGATGCTGGGCTACTGCTCTTTAGGCCTCATTTTGGCTGTTCCTTAGGGAAGGAGCCTTTACCAAAACTGCTGCTGCTGCCATTTGGAACCACCTTCTACTAGAGTGAAGATCACAAATCACTTTACAGGACTTAAAGGCAAAACTGAAAGAGCATCTAAAGATGAATCAACCCTCAGCTGTTCCAGAGGCACAGGGTAAACCACAAGACAAGGCATTAACTTCTACCACTTCTTCCTAACTGCTCCTTGTCAAATGTACTGTGGCGAATTATATTTAATCCATGATGTAAATAGCATAAATAATATGCTAACTTTGTTTTTTTCATTAAGTAATCCTTATTGGCAATATGTATTCTCATACTGCTAATATCTTACTGTACGTCAACATTCATTACTCTGTGTATGTTGTAAAATTCTCATAACACTATAATTGTTATTTTTGTTTACTGCTCCCCTGAAGCCTGGGTTATGGCTGAAGATGGCCATTGTACCAACCAACCTACTTAGTTATCAAATTGCAAAAAATAACAAATGAATCATTTCCCACAGATCCCTTTTTGCACTCCTGACATCTCCCTCTCATACTCTTGATGATATCTTCTTCCTGTCTGACCATAACGGAATGTTGGGATGCATTCCATTCACTTGTACTGTACCTCTCCATAACTGCTTCCATTGAGACTACAAACTTTTCACATTCCCTTAGCAAAATATTCTTATGTAGCCCTTTGATATCCATATACATGTGGAAGATCTAGGTTCTCTGCATTCATTGGGCAGCACCAGGAATTCCCAGGTCCTCCTGTGTCTGCCCTGTCTCCACACAAAAGACAAACCTGCATTCCTTATAGCTCAGAAAAATGCTTGACATGGATTTAATGGCGTTGCCTGGAAATAGTATAATGTAATATGAATCATACACATTTGGAACACCTGGGTCTGTGATGCAGCTCCATTTTCATAAAGCTCCCATTCCTTAACCAACATTTGCACTTGTCCTTCAACTTCTAATACCTTTTCTTCTCCAATTCTTCCACAGTGGAGTTCAAGTATGCTGTCAAATATTTAAGTTTATTATTCACCCATATATCAGGATACTTTGTGCATAAAGAGGGAATTGAACTTTATCCCCTAGTCGTAAACCCCCCTCTATATCAGACTGTCTCAAGGCTGTAGCCAACAGCTCTAGATATAATGCAAAGAGGAGGGGGGATGGGAGAAGAAAACCTTGCTTAGTGTCCTAGTCAGGATGAATGTAGCAGATAAGTGTTGTAGCCTGATAAAAGCCCTTAATCAAGATTATAACATTTTAACTGTGTTGCAGATACCCAGACTGGCACAGTTAGTGGCTGGTTTAACAGACAAGAATTTTGTTTTGCTAGGCAGGCCTTTGATTATATATTTAAGCTGCTGTTAATGATTCAAACACAAACCTCTCTACCTTTATCTATTTTAATCTTATTGATAAATTCCTTTATGCTTTGGGTGTACTTTCCAAATATATTCCTACATTGCTTTCCATCTGAATTCTCACTCCATCTTCAATAAATTCCCATGTTTCAACTGTGCTTTACACAAGTATATGGTATTCCATAAACATTCTGCGTAAGAGTGATAAACTTCGCAGGAAATGTGAACCATGCAAAAATTTGTTTGTTTGTCTTTCGGCTTTTCCTGGTTAGGGGTCGCCACAGCGGAATTCCGGTCCGCTAATGATTGGCAGTTGATTTTTACATACTGGCTTGCCAGACCTGACGCACAACCTTCAACGAAGGTACGCCCATTCACGCATGTCCCCACGCAGAAGACGCTCTAGCTGAGAATCGAACCGGACAGCGTCTTACTGTGAGGCGACAATTCTACCATGCAAAAATCCTAATGTCAAATTCCCTTTCAGTGTCCAGGCTTACCAGCAGCAATGACCCATTTGTTTACTGAACTTTCTGTATCTCCCGCAGATTTTTCAATGTATTATCAAAGGTCTGCCTAGCAGGAACAAATCCACTTTTATCCTTACATATTAAACCAGCTATTAGCTGGGCCAGCCTGGATGCCAGCATCACAGTTAAGATTAAGAATTGTTATTAGTCTGTAAGAGCTTTCTGTAAGCAGATTTTTACCCTCTTTTGGTATGGCTGAAATTATAGCTCCTTTCTTGGTACCACTTCGTTGATCAATGTAGGAACTCTTGTCTCATCCAGTCTCTCACTTGTTCATATAGTTCCATTGAAATAGCATCTGATCTTGGCTTCTTACCACTGGGGAATTATATCATTACCCTTTGTAATTCTTCCTCCATTATGTCCACCATTAATACCTCAGTCTGTGCTAGGACAAGTTCTGAACACTCTAGTCTTTTCCTTAACTAATCCAGTTTCCCATATTTTCATCTTTTTATATAGTTAGACATAATACTCTTGAAATGTGATAAGTACCCTCATTGGATCGCTGACTGTTCTGTTTGTATTCACACACCTTATCCAAGACACCTACCTATCTACCTTTATCTGTCTTAATCTTATTGATAAATCCTTTGTGCTTTGGATGTATTTCCTATAAACACTTTTGCAATGTTTTCCATCTAAATTCTGTCTCCCTGTTCAATAAATTCTGTATTTCAACTGTGCCATTTCTATATCTTTTTCTAACTCTGTATCCTATCTAGTCTGGTGCATTTGTTTCTCCATCAGCCAGTCTTTCTGTCAGGGCCAAATCCAGCACAAGGTGACCTATGCAGCTGCCTGGGGCCCAGTGGTGGCTAGAGGGCCTGACCATGTAAAAAAAGAGTGAACCTTTTTTGTGGCAGCATTGAGGGGAATGAACAATGATGATCCAAACAGGGAGAGAAGATGCACTTAATACAGGTTATTAACAGCATTAGGTGATGTGTAAACAAGAGATGTATTTTGTGCAGCAGCATTAGGATGAAAAGATACATTAGCTACAGGATGCAAGGACTTTAATTCCCAGATCAACTGCCAAACTTCTGTTATCTTTTTTTTCTTTTCTTATTTCTGACTTCCATTAACTTTTCTTTTTTTTCTTCCTTTTCCAACCCAGTGTAAAAACTTGATGAGAATGTATGTACATTGCTGTGCTCCATATTCAGATGAAATATCATCCTGCAGTAGCTCCTCCTACCTTCTCAGTAGTAGTAGTACACAATCTCTTTAAAAGGTCATTTCTTACCTTTAGTCTTTGCCATTTGTCCTTTGGTTAAAATGTTTTTCCTATTTAATGATTCATTTATTTGCCAAGTTTCATAACTTCCATAAACCTACTACCCATTATTTTATCAGTGAGACAGTACACTACCAGTAGTCCACCAACAACATGTATAACTCACTTCTCCATCTGTGACAATAATGTTCACTGTCATCATATTCCTTTTCATCCTCTTAATCTCTGTCCCCTTTATCAGTGAGCCCATGATTTATTTTCCTCTCGCTACACGACTTAATTTCTACTATTTTCTTTTAGGCCAGGCGCTGCTTAAACAAAGGGAAGTGATCCGTGCTGTGACTGCCACAACCTGGTTCTTTTGACTCCTCTTACTGTTGCTGTCTGTATTCAAATAGTTTTCCTGTTGCAACAGTGGACCTTGCAACTTTTTAATTACCTCCACTGGTTCTTCAGAATGAAAAAAAGTCTTTACCCATATTAGAACAAAGACTCAGAATTGCACAGTTTATATTTGGCTAAACCACAACTTCCTCAACCTGCATGGATGCATTGCCAGAATAAAACAATTTAAATTTTTTTCTTCGTCTTCACCCTGAATTCTTGCTCAGTGAACAAATTGCTCTCACTACATATCCACTTCTTTTCAATTTCTAGAGCATTGGCAGAAGTCTCTTCTTCAGAGCATAAGTTGCAAACTGCACATCAAGTTGTTAGGCTTCTTCAAAGAACCCATATTTTCTGACATATACACCATGTATGATATTTGTACTGTTATGTCTGCTTCTGAAACTTCATTCCAAAGGGAACAAGTATATGCTGCAATCTGCCAGTCTTCTCAAGGATGACAACCAAATGGAAGTGTATTCCTTAATGCCATGTTCTACAAATGTGCCAGGCCTATCTCCAACTGCTCCCCCTGAAACTGATTATTATCTGTAAAATATATGTGGATATGTATGGACTTGCCCAACATCTTTATCTCATCCAAGCCTAAAACACCATTTTTTTGTATTCTTCTACATAACACCCGTGGCTCATTATGGCATCGGGATAGTTTGGGGTCAGCATTCCTTAACAAAGTGAGTAACAATTACTAAAAAAAAAGTAATGTCTTTTGGCTTTTCCCAGTTAGGGGTCACCACAGCGGTACACCGGTCTGCTTATGATTGGCAGTAGATTTTTACGGTCCTGAGGTGTCAGCCCGACGCCCAACCTTCAATGAAGGCACACCCAGTCACGCACGCACCTACCTGCATGTCTTTAAACATCACTCAACCATGGGGAGGACAGTGCAGTGTGTAATTAACAATGTTTTGCAGTGGAGAAATTAATCACTGATTCCCTTTATTATTCATATTTACATGTTTGCATTCATATTTTCATAACTGAGAGACCTACATGTTTGGGGGGGGGGGGCATAGAGTGAAATGCCCTGGTGGGAGAAAGAAAAATACATTGTCAATGTGCAATTAAAGTACACTGTACTGGAGATATTGGTAGTTATTTGCTAGTAATTATGAAAATATGAAATATTTCCATATTTACTTAGGATTTGTAAAGCAAGGTAACTTACAAACTATTACATGACATCAAATGAAAGCACAGATGGTGTAGAAAACTGTGATTGATAGCTGCACTCTACATTACACAGCATGACTGGTATTCATGGTTATATGTATTTGCAATTATATACATAATCATAATTCATATTTCTGTAAATATCTTAGTAAGCATGTACATAGAAAGGAAAGTACAATCTATAGTGAACAGTTTCCAAGATATGACAATTTGTTACTGAAACACTGAAGAAAAATATCTCTCTGGGTTTGTATGCATAATAACATTATAGCACTGATGTAAAGCTGTAACTGTACTGAGTATTATCAATGCAAAGATTACCCTTTACTCATTACATTTCTGTTTGTACTATTGTGATAGCTTTTGCTGTTCATAAAATATTTACATTTCTTTGTATGATGTTTTTTAAATCGATTTCCCAGATAATGCTTTGGAATGGAAGGATGTATGTAGGCTGCTAGAGTGTGACATTCCACATCTATACCTCTCAACCTCTTAGAGCAAGAAATCTGGTCAGATTATTAAAAAAGCGGGGTCAAACGACCAAAAATGGGGACAGATTTTAAATATTGCTCTTATAAACTTAGAAAGTTGCTAGAATAACGTGCTTTGTGTTAACAAACATTTTCTGGAGGATATAAAGTCTGAAACTCAAATGTGTGCCATTATTTAGTGACTTCACTCCTCTGTGATTTGTTAGAAAACCAAAACTTTTACAAGGAACAGACCGAAAATATGAGGCAAAAATATGGGCATTCTGTGAAAATCTGGACATTTGAGAGCTATGTCCACATCACATAGGTGTCAGTGAATTATATAGTTTACTTTGTACATCTGAGTGCTCTGTGAGAGTTTGCTGTGCTTCTTGATGCCTACTCTCAGTACATATAATTTATCATCCAGCTTTGAAGCTATTTTGTCTAATTTTTCCACTATCTTTTTCTAATGGTGGAGAAATATCCACTTGCAGTTTTCAACTGCTAATTCAGTCACCCTCTCCAGATGCTCAGAATTTCCCATCCACAATGGTCTGTCACTGAAGAAGTCCAGCTGTTTTATATTTCTAATGCTGATGTGCCATTTCTTCCTGTATTTCTTATACTGTGGTATACAGGAAGTACTAACACTTGGCTTTTGTAATTGGAAACCAGTCAGAAGACTTGTCTGCCATTCAAATTTACTTAAACCTAAACACTAGCCTGCAGAGAGCATGTCTGGGACATTTTTAGCCTCATGCCTTAACTGAAATTTAGTATCTTTACTCCTGGTGCAGGAACTAGTGAGTGAACCTAGTGAGATATAGGCAATGCACAAAACAGTGTTTAATTTTTTGGAACTGGGGTGATGTTGCTGTTGCATGTATGGTTCATTTCTTGCAAAAGTAACTTGAATCCTCATGCTTATTCCAAAAACAGCATTGCAAATATGTGATGCTAATAATAACAGAGGTGCCTCCTCTGTTTTACCTAAATTCATTAATGTTATTCAGAAACATCATCACAGTAGTTTGGGTTTAGGGAAGAGATGGACTTCATGAGCTCCTGATGGCACTGTTAAGTTTCTTGGAGACTGAGTTGGTTTCATGTGCTACATAACAACTTTGCCTGATATGAGCCATCCTTTGCTTAATTTCCAGTGTACCAACAATACAGGATTACAAGTGGAATATCATAATGAGGTCATGGTACAGCCATACATGGTATAGTCATATGGTTTCTGTCACTGTGGGTATTCATAGCCTCACACTTTAAAACTGTATAAAGCAAATGTTCTAATAGTGCTGCTTCACATGTATTTTAATAAGCAGACTGAGAACAAACAGCAGTGGTTTTAGAAATTCTCAGACTTGCAGTGGAATGCCTTGTACCCTCTCACATATCTGCAAACTGATGTCAAATGTATGAGTGACAATGTCCCAGCTGTTGTGCACTTGCCGCACAAGTACATAAGTTCACAAATGCTTTTGTAAATTTCCAGCAGCTGACAGCAAGTGCAGAGATGCAGTAGTGACATGGGAACTTCCCACAAGAGTTAGCACTGGTTCTGGCTCAGTGCTGCTGACTAGGAGATTCTTATCTCTGGAACAAACTTTACTACATGTCAAGCAGAATAGCACACTTGCCACCTTCAGGGTAAACCTAGATTATTGAGTGGGTAGCTTCAAATTATCCCTTGGTCTATCCTTGCTGTCCTTGAAGATAGAGGGAACTTTTGAATAGGGGTTTTTCTAGACTTGAAATGGTCTGCATATCTGCATAGTGATTGCCTAGTACTTACCTATGAAATCCATAAACCTATAAAAGTGGAGTTATATGTACATCTTGTTCTGGCTTTTATATGTTTGGAAAAGATTAAGATAGGACAGTCAGAAAAACGTGTGGAAGTGGACACAAAAACATGAAAGGAACAAGTTAAGAGGGTTGTGTTGCAGGAGGTGGGAGAGGAGGAGTAATTATATATATATATATATATATATATATATATATATATATATATATATATAAAATATATCTATATGGGAAGTTGGTGAGGAAAGAAGAGCAGAGTGTGTAGGAAAAAGAGTTAGAGAAATTTGTTTTTGATGACAACATAAAAGGCAGAGAAGATAGACACAATATATTGGGCTGACAAGTGGAAGGGGAGACAGACATACAGATGTTAGACAGACACAAAGCAGATGATGATGAGGGCTTCATACACAGTATCATTATGGTCCTGAGAGCCTCAGTGATTGCCCTGCCCTGCCCTGATGGTCTTGAGAAGGGGAATTAGGCCTCCAGTGGATTGGTGGATGAAGATGACGTGGACAGTGAGTCTTGCACCCACTGAAAGAGATGTATGTATGCATCCCAGTGCCTCTTCATTACACTCTTGACTGCAGCCTCCAACAGGACATTGGCTTCCAAGGCTGCCATGCATTGGGGTGCCCATAGGGGTGGAGCTACTGCTCCCACCCTGTGAAGCAGTCCTTTGGCAGGTAGGATCTGGTGGCAGTCTGTCTTGCACCAGGGTTGACTATAATAATCAGGTTCTACTGAGTCTGCAGAAAAAGGAACAAAAAAAGGGGAAAAGATGTGAGTCAGAGAGCTAGAGAATGAGATGGAGAGTAATGTTTCATAAGTTTCTAATAGCAAATGCCTCTATTTGTGTGACAAAACTCAGCTGTAACATATTTTGTTAAAGCCTGTTAAACTGTCAGCACTGACATATATGACTGCAGTTAATTTCTTTAAACAGAAATAGGGACAACATCTTTTTCAGGTCAGTTAGCACTTCAAAATTATTTCTCAGTCCTACAAAAATAAATTTTATGTATGCCTGTAGCAAATTGCTTTGCAACTGAAAATAAATTACTACAGCCAGTATTCAATTTATGCAGTGAATACCTTCAAATGCACCAAACAAATTTGCTGGGGAAGGGGAAATGAGTTACTGATCTACTTATTGATTAAATATTTGCTGCTATGGTAACTGTGCAGACTCTAACAAGTGTCACTATGCTTGTAAACAACTTTCAAGTGCTCTCTTTAAGCATGACAAAATAATTCCTTTAATAGCAGTTTTTAATATAAGTAACAGTGCATGTACCAAGTATTATCTTTGTAGCTCTACGTTGTCATGTAGTGACTGTCATGGCCCACAGCTGTGGACTAGATACTGATGCCACTTTGCTTATGCATCTGTGTACCGTGAGCCTGCTGGAGGGGTTGCCATGCTGCTGCTGGTTGCTGTTATCATTACTGATGAGACAAATGATATAAGGAGCTGCACTGCCTCTGTCTGTGTGTAGCTGTGGCAGTTGTGCACCAGACTGATGTGACCATGTTATAAAGAATGCAGAAGTCTGTAAACATTTTGCATGCAGTAGCAGGTTCAAACTGAAAGGCCCCCCTGTATTGTCTACGAAATGGAAATGTTCTTTGAGTTGGCCAAACTCTTGTGAAATGACTATTAATGTCTGGGACAGTGTGGTGTTAAAGTGGTCCTCAGCAGGTCCCTGTGGGTGATGGATTGGTGTTATTAGCCAAGAATCAAGTGGATGGCCTAAACCATGCCTCTTAACTGTCCAGAATTCTGCAGAATGTCCACATTTTTGTGCTATATTTGGTCTGTTCCTCTTAAAATTTATGGTTTTCTGGCTAAATATTCAGGATTACAGTAATTAAATAACAACAAACATTTGAGTTTCAGATGTCATATCCTTTAGAAAATGCATGATAATGAAAAAAGTTATTCTATCAACTTTTTTAAGTTTATAAGAGCAATATTTAAAATCTGCCCAAAATTTGGACCTTTGTCCCACCCATTATTGTTGACTTTGTCCAGATTTATTGCTCTAAGGGATTGAGTGGTATTGCATAATTTAGAAAATAAAACGTGAAGGGATATATAACTAAAAGGAGGGATATAACCAGATTTTTTACTCTAAGGGATTGAGAAGTGTGGCATCACCTGGAAAATAATATATAAGGGGACATATAACCAAAAGAGGGGATTACTCAATACTACCTGTGCCAGTATACAGATAGAGAAATAATTATCATTAACAACAATGTAATAGTTTATTCTTACCAACTAGGTGACCATGAGAAATCCTACCACAATGGAATTTCTCAAGGCATTTGTTGAAATTATAACAGGAACTGGTGGTGGTGCAGTGAACTTGTGTGGCAGATGTGAGAATCATGGGCACAGCCAGGATACTGGCCTGATATGCAGCCCTGTGCATCACACACTATCTAGCAGTTGATGGAATGGTAACTCTTTCTGTTGTGGTACCTTTCTCCTCGTGGTCCAGATAGGGCCCGTTATAGCAACAAGGGTACAGTCTATCACACCAAACACCTTAGGAAAGCATGTCAGTCCATAGAAGACATTCATGGTACTGACTCAGTCCTATGGTGACATGGTGAAATAGATATGCTCATCCACATGTGGCAAGAATATATTGAGAAACTGCTGCAGTATCCTAAAAGCTAAGGCTTGTGAGATATCCATTGTGTCCCTAGTCTGTTTATGAAATGTCCATGTTGTAAGTATAGTGAGGGTTATACATACCCTTGTATCCACATTTATAGGAAGGCCTCACCCCCCACTTCCTATTTGTAGGTCATAAAAGCTCTCCAATGGCCTTATGATAGCCCTGTCCACTCTTAATCTAGTCCAGTAATGTCTATTCAGCAAAGTTCAGGTGAATTATTCTTTGTCAGTGCCTTCTCAGTGCACTGGGTTTCACCATAGTGAAGACAAGCATCTCAAAGCAGTTAATCTCCAGATTTACATTAAAACCACACATCATCACTAACTGGAAAAGGCACAGATTTGCTTTTTTTAACCAATCGACATATGGAGCTTCTACACATCAAAAACAGACTATGAATCACAAAAAGCAAGAAGAGACCCTAATTTGTCAATCAAAATTTTTTTAACACATTTCTCATTTCCACTCATTATTCCCTCATTTGCAAAAGACTTTCTGAATCATTGTCTAACTGTTGCGCATGTCTTTAAATCTCACCAGGCTTACTCTTGCGTATGACCAGTGCTCATAGCTGCTGCTTTTATGTATAATGACTAGGAATACCACCCTCTCTGTCTGCTTCTGCCTAGGTGATCTTTTGATTGCTTGAGATGGGGCCATGTTTTAAAGGCACACTGACTTGGTATTCTGGAAAGCAGCAAAAAATACCTCATGGGTGCATTTATTTACCCACTTATAAACTTAAATATAAATGTATGCTTGAGGCAGAATGTGTAGCTACTGTGTTAATAGCAGGTACAGTACTGACAACTGGTAGATGTGCAAAGCATTTAGACTGATGGGATATGAAAGTTTATTAATTCCCGGCATGTAGGAAAGCAAATAATAGTAAGCACTATTTTTATCACACTTATAGAAACTCTAAACAGATTGTTGTGGTATAACTATCACATGACGTGCGTAACATAAGCCTCTGTATCACAGGTATAAGTTTCTATTTCCTAGTCATACTGATTCAATATTTGCTGGCATTTTTTAGCTAATCACTAAACAGTACTTGACACCCAGTGAACACATAATTATACAGTTAACTTCTTCATTACAATAGTCCATTGTCAAACTCCTCAAACATAATTGGAGTATTTATAAGATCATAAAATACCTGACAGAATTATCTTGTGGGCATTAAGTTTCGTTTGGTATTCATCCTCATTCAACAAGCCTTGCCAATATAAAAACAGGCACACTTCTGACAAATACCAACATATATGACATTCTTACTGCTACAGTTGTACTTATACTGAAATTTCACCCATCCATATTCATTAAGAAAAACACTGTCACCTTCCAAAATATGCTTGCAGTGAATACACTGCTTGCATTTGGACATTCTCCCTAATGCTCCAGCCGTATTGACACCTTTCCTCCTCTCTAAGATATTTTTAACACTGGTGTCCTCCTCTACTCTCTCTCTTATGGCATTGTCTCCTGCCAAAATAAACCAGTTCTTGTAGACAATGTCCCGAATCAGTGGGAACTGAGGGGTTAATATAAATGGTGAAGTGGAAATCATTGAAAATGACCATCATGACTTCAAAATTTACAATTAAAGCAGTACCCTGGTTACTAAAGAATGGGCAAACCTCTTTCAGAGGGGCCTTAATTTTGTGCCTTTGAGGAAATTTAATTTAGAAAAAACATTGCTTGACTCAATGCTGTTTTCCAGGAAATTGAATTTTAATGTGACTCTGGGTGATGGCAATCAGGTACACAATACTGCTGAGACATGTAGAAACGCCAGTGTAGCAAATCCCCTTTATGTCCTTCAATTCAGCTGTTTCAAAGTATATGCTCGAATGACATCAGAGACCTCGCAAGGAAAAAATACTGCACCATATCACATAACCTTACTCAGAAGGAAACCTCCTTACTCAATAGTATATCAAACAACAAAACCATCCTGGGCATGAAACCGGACAAGGGAGGAGGATTAGTGGTTATGGACCAAGAGAGATACTCTGAAAGTATGTTAAGTCACTTATTGGAGGAAGGGTACCAGCAGGTTTCCTGGAATGAACTCAATATTGCATACAGACATGTTGATATGGTCCTCATGGATTTACTTTTGAACAACCAAATTTCAGAAGTAGAATTCAACTACTGTACGCAAAAGCACTTGAGGATTCCCACTATTTTCGGGATTCCTGAAATCTACAATAATATCTCGCACCTACCCTTAAGACCAATTGTGGATGCAAAAGGATCTAAGACTCTCCCAATAGCTAAGTTCTTAGACATACAGTTAAAGAACTGTTTAAGTTCTTTTTCACATATCATCAAGTACTCCTGGGATTGTCTCAAAAAAATAAAACAGGAATACTTTGGCAATGACATTATTTTTTCCACTATAGATGTGAAGGATTTATTTAATGTAATACCTCACACAGAAGGAGTGGATATGTTTTATGATGTTTTATGTCAGCATACCAATTCTTCACATACCAAAATTTTGACTCTGAGAACTTTGATGGAACTTGTTTTGGAGAATAGTTTTGTAATCTATGAGGGACAATTGTTCAAACAGAGTACAGGTGTGGCTATGGGTGCAGCCTGTGCCCCAGTTTTTGCGAACATAGTCCTGACTCAGTGGGAACTTTCCATAGTTTTTCCATCTATAGGGATGTCATGGTGTAAGTTTTATGGACATTACCTTGATGACATCCTCCTGATTTTATGGAAAGGTAACCATGACCAGTTGGATGAATTTTTTTTTGTTCCTCAATTCTAGCACTACATTTCTGGAATAATTCACTATGAAAACTCATGTTGATTCCATCAGTTACCTGGACATCAGGATTAGCAAGGATTATACCTCTGCACAATTTTATTCTACCATATATCGAAAACCAACCTATTCGAACACCCTTCTTCATTGTGAGAGCGGGCATCCTGTACATCAGAAACGCTCCCTGGTTAAGGGGCAGGGAGTGAGGTTGGCTCGCATGACTAGTAGGATCGATAATTTTTATGCAGAAAGTGAAGTTTTATTGAATATGTTGGTACAAAGAGGTTATCCTGAGCAATTTCTGTTACCTCTTCTTGATGAAGTGTCTAGGAAGAGACTTGAGGGACATTTTTATCCCTTACTAGGGATTGACATCTCCAGATTGTGTGCTCCTTTGGAGAGCAGGGATTCATCCTCTGGTCATTTTCACCATGGTTTTATATTAACTTACACCCCTCAGTTCCCACTTATTTGGGACATTGTCTACAAAAACTGGTTTATTTGGCAGGAGACAATGCCATAAGAGAGAGAGAGTAAGGGAAGCCCCTGTGGTAGTATACAGAAAGGACACCAGTGTTAAAAATATCTTGGAGAGGAGGAAAGGTGGTCAATACGGCTGGAGCATTAGGGAGAATGTCCAAATGCAAGCAGTGTACTCACTGCAAGTATATTTTGGAAGGTGACAGTGTTTTTCTTAATGGATATGGATGGGTGAAATTTCAGTATAAGTACAACTGTAGCAGTAAGAATGTCATATATGCTGGTATTTGTCAGAAGTGTGCCTGTTTTTACATAGGCAAGACCAAAAATGCCTTTCGTACACGTATTTACCAGCATTTATATGACATTAGGAAAATGAACCTAAACAATTCACTGGCCAAGCACGTCAATACCCACCCAGGTCACAATTTTAAATTCACAGTTCTTGAACAACTGACTATGGATGAGAGAGGAGGTTCTATGGATTACTGGCTTGAATACAAAGAACTGTTATGGCAATTAAGGGTCAATGCCAATATTTTTCCAGGGTTGAATGAAATGGTTTCAGTAACCAGCTTTTTGAGGTTAAAAGCTGATTGTTTAATCTAATTGTAGATTTTTTCATCTAATTGTTGATGTTTTATTCAGTTGTTCACTTTATGAATTTTTTGTCAAAATACCAAGTTTAAAATACATGTTGAATCATGTTTTATAGTTAGTTTGTTTTTATCTTGTATGTATAATTGTGGAGCAAACAGGGAGTCTGTACCTTTAAATGCCTATGGTGTTTTGTACAAATTGGTTTGGAATGTGTTTGTAATGAGTATTTACGGAGTGGGGTGGAGGCACTCTGTTTTTTCTGAAGAAGTCAACTGTAATCTGTGACGAAAGCGCTTAAGAATAAATTTCATCCTTGTTTCTTGTAACACCAGCCTGCTTTTTGATTTGTTTACCAGTTGCTTTTTGATTTATTGTTATTCTGCAAGAATCCACTCTCAAGAAGTACCCTATTTCCACTGGTTAATACCACAGGGTATAATTTTAAACTTCTGAGCATGACAGTAAATATAGCAAAGAAACCTTTATTAACCTGAGTTACAAATAAACCATGCATCTGTACATTTTTAGACGCCAGTGATTTTCAAATTCCAGTTCTAGCACACCTCATTGTACAAAATAAATATATTAAAACATGTACATTGTGGTGTGCATACTGAATACCTGGGTGTGGCTTTGCTTCAGAGAAGGAAATATGTTTTTATACTAAAATATAATACTCGGGCATTCCATAGCTGTGCATTGTTTATCTTTTTGAAGAGTAAAGTAGAAGTCATTGTGATGGATCTATCACCTACAGATACTACTAAGCTGAAAGCACATTTGGATTTGTTTGATTATTATAAGATACTGGGCCTGATTAAGAAAGTTTCTACAAGTTGTACGAGGTGTTCCCCTTGTGTCAACCATTTCTGATTCAGAAACAGCCCTGCCATTTCACTACAACACAAAGGCATGCAACACCACAGAGAGTTAATGCTAATTAGGCATTTATGGTGAGAGGCATATGTTAATAAGCCATGTGCTCTCCCTTGGAACTGTCCTCAGTAAGGCATTTCTGCAGCAGAGAGAGAGAATTGCATGGCAGTGTAGGTTCTTGTTCCTGGTAATGAACACAGCCAAATGATCATATTTATCTATGTCAACAGAGTTAAGTCCTGGAAAGATTAGATTAGTGGAGAGGTAGTGTTGGGAGGTGTTGAGAGTTGTGTGTGTGTGTGTGTGTGTGTGTGTGTGTGTGTGTGTCTGGTCACAGTGGGAGAGGCCCAGTGAGAGGGTAGGTTAAGTATGGCTACGAATGGGTCAATATATCCATAAGTATGACTGGTTGGGGATGGGGCTGTTTGGGTTTGTGTGTATTGAATGACTGTATGAATGTGTGTGTGTGTATGTGTCTGGGGTGGAACCAGGGTTGCCAGACGTCCCTATTTGGGCGGGACTGTCCCGAGATCAGCTGCCTGATCCCGAGTCCCGCCCTGCCGGTTTAAATCCCAGCCAGCCTCCGCTTTGTTTGTTTTTTTTTTTTTTGATTGTCCCGTATACCTGGCATACGGGCCAATCAAAAATTGCTAAACACGGAGCTTCTTGTGTTCCGCATTAAACACGAGATGTTCCGTGTTTAGCGATTTTTGATTGGCCCATATGCCGGTATACGGGCCAATCAAAAATCGCTAAACACTGAGCTACTTGTGTTGAATGCGGAACTGCAATGCATTAAACATGAGAAGCTCCATGTTTAGTGCAGAGCTACTGAGCTACTGTTCTTTAATGTGGAACTGTGTTCCACATTAAAGACCTTTTTTTTTTTTTTTTGGTCTTCACTTGCAATGCATTAAACACGAGAAGCTCCGTGTTTAGTGCAGAGCTAGTGTTCTTTAATGCGGAACACAGACCTTTTTTTTTTTTTTGGGTCTTCACTTGCCATGAGAGACCTTTTTTTTTTCTGTCCCTACCTGGGGGGCTGGAAATCTGGCAACCCTGGGTGGAACTGTAATACCTGCACACTCTCCGAAACTAACAAGTAAGTCCTGAAAATATGTTGGATGAGGGAGGGGCCACTATACACAGGGGATGACTTTTAAATCTCATGCCTTAACAGCACTTATATGTAACAGGAATTGGTGGGGCAAAACAGAGAAGTAACTTTCTTACAGCACCTTGGGCTGTACCCTGAATTAACTCCCCAGCTCCCCATCTGTTCATTTGAAGTGCAAATAAAAACAAAAACAAAAAAAGTTTATGTACACCATTGTACTGTCACGCTAAGACAGATATACCCCCTTCCTTGCTTTAGCTCTTTATTGGAAGAGCGAAAAAAAACAAAACAAATTGCACTATTGAACATCTGCATTTCTTGTATTTTGTATTATCTTTACTAATCCTGTATGTCACCTTTTATTGAAATACTATCATGTTTTTCATTTAAATGCTTTATGTTTATTGAACCATTTGTATTCACCTGGTCTGAACTTGAAAACAGTCCAGATGGATCAATGTTCTACTCCAGTTAACAAAGAATAAAAAAAAAAAAACCTCTGTAATTTAGTTATTTTGTCTTATTAATCAGTGTAATTTC
Source organism: Protopterus annectens (assembly GCF_019279795.1). Taxonomy (NCBI): domain Eukaryota; kingdom Metazoa; phylum Chordata; order Ceratodontiformes; family Protopteridae; genus Protopterus; species Protopterus annectens. The sequence goes on from NC_056751.1 coordinate 369,295,354, forward strand.
TAATTTGCACTTGTGGATTGATAAAAATATGGGGCTGGATTCAATAAAATCTACATGATCCACAAAGACTATGTGCTCACTGTTTTACATTTAATAAGGGCTCTACACGGTAAACACCGTGTATGCTAATTACAACATAAGCAGCTGAATTGCATGCTAATCAACCATTCCAAGATGGTGGAGCTATTCAGCAACATATAAAGCAACCGTGTAGACTTATTGCTGGTTTTCCCTGCGAATTCCAAAACCTAGTGGAATACAGCCACGGAAAGGAGTCTACACAGAAAGAATGTTAGGGGCTGCTGTTGCTTTAATTCATGTGTATGTGCAACAGGCTGAAGTCTATATTGCTTCTGCTGTGAACAGACCAAGGCGAAGAAGGAGAAGAGTTTTAGACCCAATTTAACTTATCCCAATCTGCATGAGGTGGAAATTGTAGAGCACTACAGGGGGGATAGAGGCACATTACAGGAACTCTGCAACCTCCGTTGTCCTCAACTCAGACCAAGGGCAAAGTGAGGTTAACCGATACTGGTGGAGACAAAGCTATGTTTAGCACTTAGAATTTTAGCTACAGGTACTTTTCAGAGACCAACAGGAGACATGCTGGAGGTGTCACAGGCATCAGCATCCAGGATCCTACATCATTTCCTGAATACTGTGCTCCAACATGCCAGTGACCACATATATTTTCCTAGTACACTTGAGGACAGGGTCGCAAATATGCCGGAGCAAAACTCTGTAGTACACTACCTGAAGTACTGGGTGCCATAGACTGTACACCTATAGAAACCAAAGCACCACCTGCGGAACAGGGAAGGGTGTACATAAACAGAAAGGACGTTCGCTCCATTAACTGCCAAGTCATGTGTAATGCTAAGAGAATCATCTTGAATGTGTGTGCTGGCAACCCAGGCAGTTACCACAACTCACATATCTAGTACAACTCCCAGCTGTATGAGATGTTTACAAGGGGGTGATATCCCACAGGGTATTTTACTGGGGGATGCAGCTTATGCACTGGAACCATTGCTGATGACACCCATCAGAAAAGCACACACACAAACTGAAGAACACTATGAGGCATGGGCGCAAACTAGAAATATTGTAGAGTGTGTGTTTGGGATGATGATATAGTGGTTCTAGTGCCTAGATACTTCTGGGTAAGACCTGAGGTACAATCCACATTCATGTACTGAACTCTTCACTGTCTGTGCCATGTTCACAACATCATCCTAAGAAAACAGCTTCAGCAGGATCCACAAGGGTAGGTGCACACATCCCAACACCACTGGCATAGTCACCACAGCCACACACAGGTGAGAAGTCAGGGGGAGAACCAGCAGCTGCTATGTGTGTATGCAGATGTAGGTGTGCTCAATATGCCTTTGCATTGGCTAAGAGGCAATACATAGCAAACTCATTCAGCACCTAAGGGATTAATCACTAAAACCTTCATCATATGCACATACATAAAGTAACATGGATGCCAGACAATGCTCACAACCTTTACCTACCATATAATGGCTGTGTACTCCTAGCATCAGGCAGATTCAGCCCTGAACTAATACTGTAGCAACTGTTGGATTTAGAAGGTGTGTTGAACCTGGAATATTAAAAAAATCTGTAATAATACGAATGCGTGGCATATCCTTACATGCTGTTACTTGGTAATGTTAGTAAGTAAAAGATAATTGAGTTTTAACAACAATGACTTCAACATGTGACAGCAGTGACTTATGTGAATACATGTGTCCTCTATCAAGTAATAGGCCTCAGGCTTCAAAGATTCACACATCCATACCGCTCAAAAGTACTGATTGTCACAGAATGTCCTCAGTTTGGCCTCATACTTTTGTACTGGTAAATCTTTAAAGATTGAAGTTAGAAATTAATCACACACATTTCAGTTTCAGACTTCATATCCCTCATAAAAATCTTTAAAATAGTGTTGCAAAAGATTGTTTGATTCTATTAACTGTCTAACTTTGTAAGACCAAAATATTTAAAATGTTTCCCTATTGTTCAGCCATTGTCCCACTTTTATTTAAGGCTTGGTCCAGTTTTGTTGCTGTAAGAGTATGGGAGGCTGCACAGATTACAAAAACCTGCAAGAAAGCAGTACAATCAGCAAAACAGCATTACAAGAACGGATATACTAAGCAGTAAGTCAGCTATGCACCCTGAGCATCAGACAAAAAAACATATATATCTCTGAATCCAAAAGATAGAAAACAAGGCTATGACACAGTTATCTTTATTTGCACAGGATGTTTTTGTGTGTGTGTGTGTGTGTGGGGGGGGGGGGGGGCAGGAAGCTTAGGCTGACAAAAAAGATGAGTGTGTGTAAGTAAGAAAGAGAAACAAGCAGACATTTGGGTAAGGTATCAAATGGCCACTGAGATAGAATGAGCTTTAAGCCTCACTACTAACCCATATAACTGTTATGTGTGTGTCTGTATAGGCACTTCAGGTGAAATTGGTGTGTGAGTGTCTGCAAGAACACAGCCAAGCTCTGTGCGAGCTCTACATTTTGGTATGTCAGACAGGTGTGAACTGTGCATGGTAGAGGTGGCAGTACATCATCATCATACCTGACCTTGGGAACTGTCTCTGCCAGGAGAAGCACTGGCACATCCACACCCATGGTTAGATGCACTGCTGCTACCTGAACATGACTGATGTCTGGTGGATGAGCTCTCCTCATGAGTACGTCCAGGACGATGGCCCCATGGCCTGCATCATCTAGGTATGGACACCTCAATTGCTGATGGAGCAGTGGAAGTAGTGCCACTAGGGGAACGTGATCGAGCATGGCCATGTCAGCTAACATTAGATGATGTGTATGACTTATGCCCACTTGGATGCTGTCCCCCTCCCAGCAGACATTCCAGTGTGTCACTCATCTGATCCATTTAATTGGCAACACTGTGGAAGTAATCATGCATGTCAGCCTGTACTACATTTATAACTCTAAGCATTTCTTCAGAGGCCCTATTGGAACTTGCCTGCACCTCCACGACAGCCATAAATATACATCAAGTGACAGAGAAGGATACACATGGATCAGGTGGAGGATGGACAGCAAGCCTCCTCCAAGCACTTTTAACAACCCTCCTGTATGGCACCTTGCCCACACTCTGGCTACTGCCACAGTCAACAGGTAATGAAGCCACAGTAACCACACTACCCTGATTGAGTATCTCACCCTCCATTTGTCCAATATCTGAGAGCTTACTGGAATGGGTTTGCATAGTCCTACTGGCTGTGTCCGATGTAATTACAGGGGATGGATGAATGTCAACCTCAGTGTCAGAGTCAACCTCTTCATCCCCCCAACTATGCCCCTGTTTATCCACCATCATCATCAGAGTCTGACGATACTCAGACATCAGGTAGTAAGAGTCCTCCACTTCCACTATCAGGATCTCCTGGGATAAGCAACAAACAGGAAAAAAATTAATAGGTACACTGCTGCAGTTCAAAATATGCTAACAAACTAACATTGCTGCCACTATCAGAGATGGTACAGCAATACACACACAGTCGTGACACCCACATCACATATACATATAAAATAAATATTTCTGTGAACGTCTCATCAGTACTGAAATAAAATTGTTTCACTTACCATGTGCACATGACTCCCCACTTTCTAGGGATGATGGTTCTGGAAGATAGTAAGCTAAATGTAAGGACACTCACAATAGCCACAGGGTGAAAAACTGTTGGGCCTTTATATGTCCATTAACAATAAATTTTAACATAAACTTGGATGATATGTCACCCCAAGCTCATGTGTAATTAAAGAGAATGTGTTGTTAACTGTATCAGTCTGTAACTACCCCCCCCCTGCACCAAAAAAAAAACAAGCTTAACAGTTAAACAGTGGTGCAGCGGTAGCGCTGTCACCTCACAACAATAGGTTCTCTAGTTTGATTCTCAGCTCAGGTGCCTTCTGTGCAGAGTCTGCATGTCCCCCCTGCATTTGTGTGGGTTTCCTCCAGATACTCTGGTTTCCTTCCACATTGCAAAGACATGTGTCTGGAGTGTTTTTCCCCAGGCCTCTGCTGAAAATTGGCTTTGTTCCAAGTCGGACTTTCCTGGTAAACAAACGTCAATTAAATAAATACAAAAAAAAAAACGCAGAGTTACACTGACCCTACAATAAATTTAGCAGGTAGGATGTTGGCATAATGGTTAAGCTGTTTGCCTTACAGACACAAGGTGCAGGGTTTGATTCTCACATGGGGTAATTGGCTAGGCTTAAAATGGCCTACAAGGGCACTATTCTGTGAATTTATATTAAGTATTGTCATTATTTAACTATACAAGAAATATTTAACAATTGATGTAGATAAACCTACCCGGAAGCTCCTCCTGGGACATACTTGTCCTCTGTGAAACAGCAGCATGAACATCAATCACATGCTGTTGTGCTCTTTCCACTGAGCTGTCTGGATCCCAGACAGTAGTGGTTCTGTAGCAGCCCCCCCCCCCCAATAGCCATCTGTCTATGGGCCACTGCAGCTGTTCTCCTCCTGGCTGATGAAATCATGTCAGTGGCCCTATGACACCCCTGATTATATATCCTGCTGCATTCCCAACATCATTTACATCGTTCACTGTCTGCTGCCAAATTTGCATTCTTACAGACATATCCCCATGTCCTCCCTCAAGCAGAAAGACATAAGGTTGCCAAAATGCTTGCATGATCACGTCATTTTTGGAGTCACTGAAGGGAGGTTTCCGGGGATTGAGATGGTTGGAAACCATAGTCCTAGGTGACATAAAACACAAAATAAGGATACTACACATAAATATTGCATAAATGAAAGTCTTCTTTAGATATAACACATAATCTGTAGCAAAGATGGAAAATCACTGCCGTGGAAGAAAATGTTTTGTCTGTTACACATAGACTTGAATCCCACATTATAAAAATCAGTTTTATCAGTGTAGAAAGCCAAACCAAAAATGTGTCAGGTCATGAAATTTATGACCCCAGTATGTCTGCAAAGTTAAATCACCTAACAGTTCCAACTGCAAACAAGTCGCAGACTAATGCCAAGTGTCAGATTACTCTTCCATTTTCCAAAACTGCTTTCCTCTCTGTTTGCTACTGTTGCTCTTCACTTAATGTTGTGCAAACATGGTTGGCATTGTTGTTCTGGTTTGCGCACTACCACTAAATGCGATAACAGGCATTAGCTATTTCTTTTCTCTCTGGTCAGACATGTCTGGTGGTAGAAGGGAAGGTTCCCAATTTGGGTTGCAGAGGTGGGGTGTTGAGGAGAAAGCTACTACATGACAGAGCAAAATCCCTAAAAGGGAAGGCATCTCTGATCAATACTAGCAAAAAACTACGATCACTCATAAAATCATCCAAGGCCAACTTTGAGAGAAAAATCGCTAATGACACAAAAGACAATCATAAAGCCTTCTTTAGCTATGTTAGAAACCTGGGTGGAAACTCCCAGATATGCTCAGAATTAGTCCAAAATGATAAAAAAATCACTGAACCCACAGACATTGCCAACATACTGGCAGACAGGTTCAGTGCAAATTTCTCCCCTCCCTCCCCCCAAAAGGAGAAATATCTATCCCACCAGAGTCTAGCCTCCCAAACATCTCAGATGCCCAGGTGAGAACTGCTCTCTCTAAAGCAAAAAACACAGCATCAATGGGACCGGACGGTGTCCCTGGCTGTGTGCTACACAAACTCAATGAGGAGCTAAACCCACACATAAGGCTGCTGTTTAATCTTAGCCTTACTACAGGATACGTACCCAAAGAATGGCGTACGGCAACTGTGGTCCCACTCCACAAATGCGGTGCTTCTACAGACCCTGGAAATTACCGCCCCATAAGCTTGACGAGCCTTGTCTGCAAAGCTATGGAGAGGATCATAAAGGAACTCATAAATAAAGACATTGGGGACCTACAGACACTGGATCCTACCCAATTTGGCTTTGTCAAGGGCAGATCCTGCCTCTTGAACTTTGTCGACTTTTTCAAAACAGTCACTAAGGCCATTGATGAGGGTAAGGCAGTTCACACAGCCTACCTTGACCTAGCAAAAGCGTTCGACACAATACCCCACTCGGGCATCATAGAAAAGCTCACCAGCTTAGATGTAAAACCATATGTCACAAGATGGGTTGCAAACTGGCTCAAGGACAGAACACACAGGGTTAGAGTTGCTGGTGCCATGTCAGCCGGTCACGAGCGGTGTCCCACAGGGCTCAGTCCTGGGCCCCCTCTTGTTCAGCATTTATTTTTCTGAAGTGCAGGCAAACATAGGGGGATTGTGGCTGACAAAATTTGCAGATGACTGCAAACTGGGCACCATAATTGACACTCCATCAGACACAGACATCCTCCAGAAAGGTCTCATAGAAATGGATAACTGGTGCCAGAGCCATAGCCTTAAGCTAAATGCCAAAAAATGTATAGTCATACCCTTTGGGAAAAACAAGGTAACCCCTAATTACCACATAGGTGGTAATCCATTAAACACGGAAGAAGTTATCAGGGACCTGGGGACCCAAGTTGACAGTAACCTCTCTTTTGACACTCACATTGCCAAAGTGGTTAGGAAGACCTTCTACATTGCCCACCTGATCATGAAGGGATTCACATCCAGATCAGTAGAGGTCATTGTACCCCTGTACTCTTCACTTATCAGACCAATGATTGAGTACAACGCCCCATTGAATGTACCTTACCCGACACCTGCAGCAGTTGGAAAGACCCCAAAAGTTCCTCACCAAAAGGATAAAGGGGCTCAAACATATGTCATACGATGCCCGACTGAAGAAACTCCAGCTCTATTCAGTCGCATACCGTCTGCTCAGAGGTGATCTGTGCCTGACATACAAGGCCATGTCCAACCCGAATTAATGGACATGCTCCACCTCAAAAATCCAAATCCACCAGAGCCACGAGAGCAAGAGACTTAAACCTCAACACGGATATAAATAGGACGTGCTGGAGGGACAGATTCATCACCCAGAGACTCCCTACACTATGGAACAGAATCCCAGTCCATGTGAGGCAGAGCCCTCACTGACTCTGTTCAAGAGAAATCTTGATGAGTGGATGGGAGATCGTAGGTTTACCCCGGGAATCATCTCTGCATCACTGCTGGACAGAGGCACAGCAAACTAATGGGTATAGTATTCTCATCCTAAGGGGTGGTGAAAGCCACACGCACTCTGGCTAGGCTTATAAATGCCCTAGGGCAGATAGCCTAGTATGAACCTATGAACCTTAATGGACTCCTTGTAAAGCACTACAGCAGAAGGCTTCTGCAGGGCAACTATACCGGCTCCCAGTACAAGTCTTGAGGCTTGGAACAGTCTGACCAAGGCTGCCTCCAGTGTGACTGGCATTCCATGCACTGGAGAACAGTGTATGCATCATTTTAATGACTGAAAAGACACAAGAGGGATACACTCAACCAGTGGCTGGATGAGTTCATGACTGGTAACATCCCACAGTCGTGTAAGGATACCAATAAATAGAATTGATAGTAGATGGAAAGTTACATATAGGCAAGATTGGTATGCATAATGCTCTTCTGTTCTCCTCTCTTTATTCCAAAGCTAATGCAGAGATTATTGCAAATCAAGAGGCCCATGCTGAACATCTAGAGAGACTGAGGGAAGCAAGTGGTATGTATGCAGCACAAGAGAAGTATTATTGTAGCTTTTAAATTAAAAATGTTATTTTCTATACAGTTGAAGCAAAGTAAGCATGCATATCCTAACTGTAAAAGAAAGCCTGCATGCTTCAAGCTGTAGCACAAACCATCTGTAGTAGTCAAGTATAAGACTGTAATCAGATGTGGGCTCAAATACCACAAGTAACAATAAAATAGTACAAGCCTTTAAAAATATTACATAAGTTAATTTCTACACAAGTAGCATAAATGCCCTGCTATTAACTTAAATCTATATAATTGGACCAAGCACACGTGCAATATCTACACATTTCAAGGATTACTTTGAGCAATCCTTAATTATAATTTGTAGGTGTTAAGAAGTATACTTAAATGTAAAAAGTTCAGATAAAATGCTTTTATTATTCTGATAATGCATTGTATGTCACATATGATGGTACTAATTTTATCTTTTTTTTTCCTGTCACCCCAACCTTTATCTCTTTTTTTTCTGTGTGTCATCAAAACATTTCCATGTCATCCATCTCAGATGAATCACAAAATGCTTTACTCTCAGGGAGGGAGGCAAATCCCAGTGACTCAGCCTGCCCTGCTCTACTGGCTCTGGCACTGGCACTCAGCACATCTGGGACCCAACCTGCAGTACTGCCTCTGCTGCCCTTGTACTACCTGTGCTCTCAGGTAGCACTACCCTGGCAGCTGGTGCTGTGGCACCCTCTGGGAGTACTGGCAGAGGTGTTGTTTTTATAACCCACCAGGAAATTTTAGGGTTGGTGTGCAGGCTTGTGCATAACACCATTGGTGCACCCCTATGCTGGATAGAGAGGCTTTGCTCCATTATAGTCCATTGAAGATATCAAGCACTTCAACAGCTAGCTGAGTAAGGAGTCAGTGATGACAGTCCTGCAGGTGAGGACTCAATTGTCACTGTCCCTATTTGACAGGCATAGCCATCTATTGTCCCCTCCCTAACCCCAATCATGGTTTCCCCGAACCTTTTGTGTCACTCACCATCCCTGTGTCTTGCCTTGTTTGTCCTATTTGTTTGCATCTGCTTCCTTACCTACCCTACCTACCTGACCCAGAAATACCTATGTCCCTTACCCAACACTCCTGTCTTACTGAAGTAAAAAAAAATGTACACCTGTCCCACAAAAAAATAAAAAAATATCATCCCATATATATATCTCTGCTTCACATGTGTCATCGTCCTGACACACTTGATTTGGTCCAGTTGGCAACATGATTGCATTGTTGTCACCCTCTTTGTTGAGGCGACATTCCAAATTCAGCTAATATTATGTACATATTTTTATTTTTCAATTTTGAAGAAATGGATATGGTTCTTTCCTACCCCCTTGCACATTCCTGCATTGCTTTCCCTTTGATCTTCCCCCTGTTCCCCCCATTTTCACCACTTTCCTATTTACCCCATTTTAGTACCTTTAATCTGGTCAAAAAATGGAATAACACACAATACACATAAGTAGAAAAGAAAAACAAGTGAGCCTTTCACCTTTTGATCTCTGTGTTTGCATGGAATTTGGCATCATGCACCAGTGCTGAGCGATGGTGAATGGTGTTCCTTGATGTGGTTACTTCCATGCAATGTCACTTAAACATGCTGAGCTACAGTAACACACAGTGAATGTAGAATAAAAAAATATTTTATTGTATTAGAAAAACATATTTACAACTATTAGATACACCTGGATTCAAACCCTATATCCTCCGGGCTCCAAAACAAATGTGTAAACGCATTTGCACCTGCTGCCACAGAGTCAACTAAACAGCAGGTGTGTTTCAGTACTCAGAACTCTCATAATTTGGGGCGTGGCCAAGGATGAACACAGGATAGCAGCAGATTTCTTCAGCTCCACCAATTTCATTACATTGACAGGAATTAACTACTTAAAAAATTAATTTTTGAAGTAATTTTCTTTCTAAATATGTTTGTTTTATATAGTTCTTGAACTATATCTAAAAAAGAAAGGAAATCTTAATAATATTCCTGTCAGAAATTACTTTGGAAATTTTCCTGTCAGTTTATCAGTCTGAAATGAGTTCCAGTAAGACAAATTCTCAAGACTCCAGCATCAAGAAAGAACTTCAGTCTCTGATAATTATAGTCCAGCAACTTACTGCTAAGATGGATAAAATGGATACTAAAATAGACACTTTCATAGAAAAAACTACAAAACAAATAGACTTGTTACATATGGACCTGCAACAACAGAAGATCCAGATGACAGGCATAGAAGAAGCTGTGAATGACATGGAAAATAGAATACAAGAAGAGGAAATCAACATTGAGTTTCTGCTGAAACAAAATACACATTTACAAACAAAGCTGGATGACCTGGAAAATAGATCTAGGCACAATAACATTTGGATTTTTGGACTGCCAGAAAATATTGAAGGTAACAATATTACTTCTTTTTTAACAACATGGCTCCCTAAAACTTTAGATTTACCAGAAGCACTCTCTTTTGGTATCGAAAGAGCACATAGATCTATAGCTAATACTAACTCTAACAAAATCTATCCTAGATCAGTTATAGTTAGATTTCTATCATCTTTTGATAAAGAGATGGTTCTTAAATCTGCTTGGGCTAAAGCTCCTGTTAAGATTAATGAAACAACTGTGCGTTTTGACAATGACTATTCTTCCATGGTATTAGCTAAAAGAAAAGTTTTTCTGCCACTAATAAGGGAGCTTAAAAAAGCACAGTTTAAAACATGCCTTCTGTTTCCTGCCAAGCTTAAAATCTTCCTTCCTGATGGTCCTAAAATTTTCGATGACTTAGACTCTGCTTTACTGTTTATCAAAAAAATAAGATTTTGGAAAAAATAGAAGAAATGGAATGGGCTAGTCCTTCGTTAAAGAGACTGGCAACTGAAACTTCGTGGAAGACTTCAGAGAAGAAGAAGAGACTAAAAACAAATGATTTGTACTATGTTTTTTTTCTCTCTCATCATTTTATTTTATTATTAATCTTTTTAAATATAGTTCCTGCATTTCCAAGAAGCAACAAATATTTTGAAAAAGATTTAATCAAAGTTATTCTCTGTGTGCAAAGAAATGTTTTGTTTCATAACTAGTCAAAATATCTGGAGATTTAATGGCAAGCTGTGATTTAACTTGTTTCTCTTTCTGAAGAGGAAAAATAAGGTCAGTAATTTGATACATTTTTTTTCCTTTAAAAGTTTATATGTTCTTCAAATGCTATTCCTAATTATACTTTCTTGATTACACTGCTTATGCTTGTTTGTAAATAATCTGTCATGCTTTAACTAATAATAATTAGAACTAAATAATAGTAAATAATATGTTTTATTTTTAACTCTATTAATATAAACAGTAAGTAACATTCTATTGTATATACTTCTTATAGCTTTCTCTTACATTTTTTTTTATTTCTGCCTTACACCCTTTTACTTTCTACTCTCTTTTCTTTTCTTTATTAATATATAGAAATGCTTTTGATCATATAGACACAGTAAATAATAAGATTTGCATAGGAGTTGAGTTGGGACAAAATGTTGAGTTTTGTTACTTATTAATAATTTTGGGCTTGATTTCACTTACATAGAGTCTGTAATAACCTGTAGAATGCATTGTGAAGGTTTTGTCATGTTTAGATGCATTTACACTGCTAAATGAATGTTTGTCACTAGTTTTAATAAGTTTCCTGCCAAAATGTTAAGAGAGACAATCTGGGATGTGGGCTGTCTCATGCACAGTGTCCATGAGCTACTTCAAAAGCTTCAACTCTCAGAATTCTCACAGAGAAGCTGAAAGCAGCTAGTCTCACCTTTGACCTAGATATCACACTGACACATCACAGATACAGGAATGACACTACCTAATTATACTTTCTTGATTACACTGCTTATGCTTGCTTGTAAATAATCTGTCATGCTTTAACTAATAATAATTAGAACTAAATAATAGTAAATAATATGTTTTATTTTTAACTCTATTAATATAAACAGTAAGTAATATTCTATTGTATATACTTCTTATAGCTTTCTCTTACATTTTTTATTTCTGCCTTACACCCTTTTACTTTCTACTCTCTTTTTCTTTTCTTTATTAATATATAGAAATACTTTTGATCATATAGACACAGTAAATAATAAGATTCATAGGAGTTGAGTTGGGACAAAATGTTGAGTTTTGTTACTTATTAATAATTTTGGGCTTGATTTCACTTACATAGAGTCTGTAATAACCTGTAGAATGCATTGTGAAGGTTTTGTCATGTTTAGATGCATTTACACTGCTAAATGAATGTTTGTCACTAGTTTTTAATAAGTTTCCTGCCAAAATGTTAAGAGAGACAATCTGGGATGTGGGCTGTCTCATGCACAGTGTCCATGAGCTACTTCAAAAGCTTCAACTCTCAGAATTCTCACAGAGAAGCTGAAAGCAGCTGGTCTCACCTTTGACCTAGATATCACACTGACACATCACAGATACAGGAATAGCAGATTAATAATATGTGTTAAAAACCTATGTCCCAAACATATACATTACTATAACTCATTTAATTCATCTGATTGACAAGCATAAATAATTTTATAACTCTATACTGGAAGAAATTGTCATGTGATATATTTTAAAGCAGTAGTATAGAATGTTTGTAAAATCTGGTTACTAAAATGTGTTTGCTGTGCATTATTTTGTATAAAGCAGACAGATTTATTGAAGGGACAGCAATGTAAGATGGTGCTCAGTAAAGATACAACTCAGTGAGATCAGATATATATATATATATATATATATATATATATATGTATGTGTGTGTGTGTGTGTGTGTGTGTGTGTGTATGTGTGTGTGTGTGTATGTGTGTGTGTGTGTGTGTGTGTGTGTGTGTGTGTGTGTGTGTGTGTGTGTGTATGTGTGTGTGTATGTGTGTGTGTGTGTATGTGTGTGTGTATGCATGTGTATATATATATATATATATATATGTATATATATATATATATATATATGTGTGTATGTGTGTGTATGTGTGTATGTATGTATATATATATATATATATATATATATATATATATATGTGTGTGTGTGTGTGTGTGTGTGTGTGTGTATGTGTGTGTATGTAGATATGTATATAAATGTTTCTGAGAATCTGCTTAACTATGAAGTATGATTTATAACAATTTCTATGAATACAATATTTTATTCTATTGGCAATAATGAGTTTGAGTAAATGCTCATATACAAGCAATTCAAGGTTTTTTTGGAAGCTGTTAACTGTATTTACATGACAGAAAATAGATGCATCGTAATATATGTAATGTCTGAATCATATTAGCCAAAGTTTCTTGATTTAAATGAATGTTAGAACTTATTTTTCTCTCCTCTTGATTTCTAACATCAAGATTATTTGAATGCTATTTGAATACAAGTGTTTTATATTACATGGATGTATATAGTAGTATGAACAGTTTTTAAAAAAAAAAAAAAAAAAAAAAAAAAGGTTTATTTTAGTTTATATGATGCTGTTTTACCAAATGTGTAGTCTTGTCTTGCTAGATAATTGAATTGAAAACTGTTAACTTCAGTTAAATATAACTAGTATTAAATTGATAAGGTGGTAGCTGACGTACTGCTGCTTAGGGTAGGGGGTTAACTTGAGTGGTAAATACTACTCTAAGTTGGAGTTTATAACTCCAGGCTGGATGCAAGGTTTAATCCTTACATTATTTTCACTTGTTCATTGTTATTTGTATATAGTTTTGACATCCACAATATATTTTGTACATTCATTGTCACTACAAACAAAATTGAATCCTATACGAAATCCCATAAGAGATTCAATAAATACAGCTATATTTAAAGGTACACCTAAAGGAGGAGATGTAACATTACTTATCTTGTTATTTGTTATTTTGATCATAAGATTCTTAAGTTTTAAAAATGACAAATGACATCTTTAAAAGGAATTTCTTTAAACATTAATGGATTGAATAATCCGTGTAAAAGGGCAAGCCTAATAAGATACATTAATTTACATAAGGCCAACTTAGTCTTCCTACAAGAAACCCATCTCTTGAAAAAGATATTGATAAACTAGCCACAAACAAATATACAGTATTGGTTAGTTCAGAGCACACTCAGAAAAAGAGGAGTGGCTATTTTATGGAATAAAAGTATGCCCATTCCTAAAACCATTAAGTCTTATCAGGATGACAAAGGAATGTTTTGTATGGTTACAATACAAATTAATGGGAAGACTTACACTTTAATTAATGTATATTGGATACCTGGAATTGGTATTAATACAGTGAAACATCATCTTGATAAGATCATATCATTCTCTATAGGAGATATTATTTTAGCTGGTGACTTTAATTGTATACTACATGAAAGTGATACTGCCACTATAGGAAAGAGAAGAATTACATCTAATGCAAAACATTTAAAGGATTTTGCTAATTCTTATCATTTGAATGATATTAATAATCAGATAGATTCAAAATCATTACCATACACCTTTTTTCTAACAGATACAAAACTTATTCAAAAATAGATAGGGTCTTTATTTCTAACCAGATGGTAACATATTTAATTAATTCCAAAATCATTTCATGTCCTATATCTGATCATAATTCAATTGTTTTGAATTCATGATAAAAATACTCATAATGTTCAGATCAAAAGGATACCAGCGTACTTAACTCAACTAAAAGACTATAAAGAATATATACTTTCAGAAGTAAAACATTTTTAGACATAAATAACACTCCTGAAGTCTCCATTGTTTATGTTTGGGATGCCTTAAAATCATATCTATATGGACAAAGTATCAGATGGTATAATAATAAAAGGAAATCTTGGGATAAGGAATTGTTAGATATTCAAAGTAAATTAGACTCTTATAAACATAATAATAAAGAAAATATTATGGACAAGAAAGTTATTGAAGAAATAAACAAACTAAATGAGAAATACAAAGAAATTTTAACTCATAAAGTTAAAATAACTTTAGAGAATACAAGTTTTTGTCTTATTCAATAAGCCCCAAATACTTACATAGACTTAAAAATAAAACAAAAGGTTGAATAAACAAAACCATATCAAAGAAATCTTTTCTCTAAGGAAAAAGAAGAATGTTTCTAGTATACCAGAAATACTAGATGAATTTAGAAATCACTTTCACAAAATTAACCATAATAATATTAAGATGGAACCTAAAGATAAAATAAAGGAGTTTATAACCACAAATATGAATAAAAAGCTTAATAAACAACAGATTAAACTATTGGACAAGAATATTTCATATACAGAAGTTATTACACAAATAAATAAGCTTAAATCAAACAAAGCACCGGGTAATGATGGTATTATACCAGAGATATATAAAATCCTTTCTAAAAATACATATTCATTAATACATAAGGTTTTTATTTTGGCCCAAACTGAGTTAATAACCTCCCCATCTTGGCAATATACATTTATTTCGCCAATTTTAAAACCTAATAAAGATCCAACTAGATGTTCTTCATATCGGCCCATCTCATTACTTAATGTTGATTATAAAATGTTTATGAATATCTTTGCTGATAGATTGAAGACAATCATTCCCGGCATTATAGATATAGATCAGACAGGCTTCATTGTAAATAGAAATGCTTTTGATAATATAAGAAGAACTTTAACATTAATAGATTTTGCAAATAGGAAAAAGAAAGATTTAACACTTATTAGTCTTGATATAAGTTCAGCATTTGATTCAGTAAGTTGGGACTATCTGTTTACCTTAATGAAGTGCACAAACTTCTCGGATGCATTTGTAAATCTAATTGAGCATTTATACAAAGGAACGTTGGCTTATATTAAGGTAGGAACATATGTTTCACAAAAAATACCCATTCTTAAAGGTACAAAACAAGGATGTCCACTTTCTCCACTATTATTCACTTTAGTAATGGAGCCTTGGGCTAATTTGATCAGAAACAGTACTGACATAGAGGGTTTTGAAATAGATGAAAATACAACATCCAAAATTCAACTTTTGCAGATGATGTTCTAATTACATCAGCAGGATCTAATTCTTCTATACAGTCTCTATTTGATAACATGATGAATTTTAAAAGTATTTCTGGTTTAATATTCAATGAAGAAAAACTAAAATACTACCTATATATACACGAAAAAATATTCTCATTAGTGATTTTACTAAATATGTACCCAATTCAGGTCAGATAACTTATTTAGGTATAATACTATCTAAAGATATTAAATCTATTATATATAATAATTATAATACCTGTTTTCTTAATATACAAAATCTTTTTAATACCTGGAATAATATGTTTTTTACTATGGAGGAGAGACTTACAATTATTAAAATGATAATATTCCCCAAGATTTTATACTTAATACAATCAATAATACTTCCACCTACAAAAATAATTATCAAGAAACTGAACACACTAATGTTAAATTTCTTATGGGCACCTTATAGACCTAGGATTGCATTAAAGAAACATACTAATAGCTGGTCTCAAGGGGGTATTTCTTTTCCAGACTTTATATACTTTATATACTATCTCTTCTATTGTAAAAGTTATTACTTTATTAATAGATCAGTCATATGTCACAAAATGGAAAGATTATTGGGAGCTAATTAGTATACACTTCATGAAAATCTCCTTAACACATAAAAATATGATTGTAAATAACTCCATGTTATGGTTACTAAAGGAATTTTGTACTTCACCTATTACACCTAAACATATGGTTTGTTACCTATTAAATATTATTATTAGTTATCGTAACTTTATATTCATGCACCCTAAGTATAGGGTATGGAATTTTATTGTATTTCCTATAATGTATACTCAGGGTATGCTTTTGTCATCTACTTCTGAAGGAACTCATTTAGCTATAGATAATGATCTAAAGTACTGGTATCAGTTGATATCTGATAATAAAGTTAAAAATCTAGATTTCTTAAAACAAGAATTTGATCTAAGAGAAACTTGCTGGTTAGAGGTTCAGACCTTTAGACAACATCTCATTAATAAAATAGATTTAATGTCTATAACTGTTAAAGAATCTATTCCAACACTGATTGATTACTTGATATTAAATTTACAACATAAAGTTTTTGATAAAGGTAAACTTTCATACATACATAAAGTTATCAGACAAGAATCTTTTTACAGTGTAGATTCATACTGGAATTATTTCACTTCTATTAATGGGGACCCACCAAATCAACAAGATAAACAATATATATTGGAATCTGCTTATAGAACTACGTCTTCCATTGTCTGGAGACTTTATACATGGAAATTTTTACATAGATCTTTTTATACACCTTTGATGATGAATAAAATAAATAATAAAGATAATCTATGTAAGAGATGTAATGTAGAAATTAATGCTGACTGGGCTCATATGTTTTATGACTGTATAAAATTGAAAGAATACTGGAAGTCAATTAATGAATTTTTGCAGGCTCTTTTACAGATAATTTCATTATTTCTAAATCTCTTATATTATTCAACACACCTGTACCTCAAAGTGTTAAAAAGGTTAAGCTTCCCTTGTTATGGTCTATTCTAGCAGTGGCTAGGAAAATAATAACTAGAAATTGGATTTCAAATACACCTCCTTCATTCAATGAATTTAAAAATGTTATGAATATAGTGTGCCATATGGAAATAAACACAATTAGGACTAGAACAAATAGAAAAACATCTTATTTTATTGTATGGGATAATTTACAAAATTTGTTTAAAAAATTTTAATTTCAATAGCATGGTATTTTAGTTTAATTAATTGATCTGATTGTAGTGGATGTCTTTGTAAATACTTTAGTTGTTTTGTTGAATATTATAATAATACCTATTTTTAATTACTTGTATAAAATTGTTATGATATTTCTCTTATATGTTAAAACAATAAACCTGTTTTGAAAAAAAAAGAACTCTCATAATTTTATGAATGAAGTTCACATTTGCCTGCCACATAACTATGCACAAACAGGGAAAGTAGTAGAAATGTGCATCTCACATGTGCAAACAGTCATTCATTGTTTAAACCGGCTGCTTGGTAGTGCGCTATAGAAAGTTTATATTAGCATGTATGACTTATGTTTATAGTCCATTTAATCTTTATGCCATGAAAGTACAGTTAAAAACATAAACAAGGGGAAAGCACTTTCTAAGAAAGATCACATATTTACATTGCAGTCATCCGTTACATCCCCCCATGCACTGCAAAATTGGCCTCTCAGTACTTGTTCACAAATATATCAACTACACTTCAGAAATAAATAACAAATGCTTTCTTGTATATCTTGCGCTACTTTCTAATGACAGTACACATTCAGTTTTTCCATTAGTTTTAGCAATGTGAACAGGTGTTTGCATATAGTTTGTAAAGCTGTCTTTTAAAGTATACTGCACATTGGAAACACAACAGCAAGTACTACACATTGCACACTCATCAATCTGGTAACATATGAAACTTCAGTATCTTGACAGTTGTACATGGCTAGCTATCCAATTCAGACAGGCCTCTCAACAGTTTATCTTAAACATCCAGTACTGATGTAATCCAGTATAAAGTGTCCTTCAGACTTGTGCCATGGTGCTTTTGTTAGGTACTGAGTTCTGTAGTCTGTGTACTTAGTTAAGGGTTCTGTTCTCACTGCAGTCAACTAGTATGTGTGTGTGTGTGTGTGTGTGTGTGTGTGTGTGTGTGTGTGTGTGTGTGTGTGTGTGTGCGCATGCACGTGTGTGTGTGTGTGTGTGTGTGTGTGTGTGTGTGTGTGTGTATGTATGTGTGTATGTGTTTGTCTAGTCAGAAGAACATAACTGAGTATCCTGCAGTCACCACTACAATTCCATGGAGTACCAACATTTTGACAGTTGGGCATATCTTCCATCCATTTTAAACAGGCCTCCCAGTATCTTCTGTGAGACATCTAGTGATGATGTCATCCACTGTCCTACAGCCTTAGAAAAATCAGACTTGTACTGTGGCACTTGCGTTCTGTAGTCTGTGTACTTAGATATGTAGGGGTTCTGTTCTCAAAGCAGTCAACTGGTGTGTGTGTGTGTGTGTGTGTGTGTGTGTGTGTGTGTGTGTGTGTGTGTGTGTGTGTGTATGTGTGTGTGTGTGTCTAGTCAGATGAGCATAATTGAGTATCCTGCAGTCATCACTACAATCCCATGGAGTACCAGTATTTTGACAGTTGGAAATGCCTACACATCCTTTTCAGGCAGGCCTCCCAACATCTTCTCTCAAACATCTAGTGGTGATGTCATCCCCTATAAGTTGTCCTGAAGCCTTGTAAAAGTCAGACTTGTGTTTTGTAGTCTGTGTACTTAGGTAAGGGTTCTGAGCTCACTACAGTCAGGTGTGTGTGTGTGTGTGTGTGTGTGTGTGTGTGTGTGTGTGTGTGTGTGTGTGTGTGTGTGTGTGTGTGTGTGTGTGTGTGTGTGTGTGTGTGTCTAGTCAGAATAGCATAACTGTGTATCCTGTAGTCATTACTACAATCCCATGGAGTACCAATATTTTGACAAATTGACATGCCTACACATCCATTTCATGCAGGCCTCCCAACCTCTTCTCTCAAACATCCACTGATGATGTCATCCACTATAAATTGTCCTGCAGCCTTGTAAAAGTCAGACTTGTGCCATGGTGCTTGCATAAAGTACTGAGATCTCTAGTCCATGTACTTAAGTTGGGTTTCTGTTCTCACTGCAGTCAACTGGTGTGTGTGTGTGTGTGTGTGTGTGTGTGTGTGTGTGTGTGTGTGTGTGTGTGTGTGTGTGTGTGTGTATCTGTCTATTGAGTCAGAAGGCCATAATTAATTATCTTGCAGTCACCACTACAATCCCATGAAATACCAGTATTCTGACAGTTGGACATGCCTACATATCCATTTCATGCAGCACTCCAAATATCTTCTTTCAAACATACAGTGGTGATGTCACCACTATAAATTGTCCTGCAGCCCTGTAAAAGTCAGACTTGTGTCATGGGACCTGCCTTAAGTACTGATTTCTCTAGTCTGTGTACTTAGGTTGGAGTTCTAATCTCACTAGAGTCAACTGATGTGTGTGTATGTGTGTGTGTGTATTTGTGCACTTGTTTGCTATTAGTGAGAACATTTTACACCAGTGTGTGGCATACTGCTATTACCATCTTCCTCTCACCAGACATTGCTGATGTCATCACTTATAAAGTGTCTTCTGACACTCTCCAAGTTAGGCTTGTGCTGTGGCCCTTGCTTTAAATTGGAGGTCTCTAGTCAGTGTACTTAGGTAGGGGTTCTGTTCTCTCTGCAGTCAACTGGTGTATGTGCTTGTACACTTTCTTGACATTAGAGAGGGCATTTTACACCAACATATTGGACACTGATTACCATATTCCTCTCACCAGACTGTGCTGATGTCATCAGCTATAGCTGTCTATCAAGCACGTTCTGATAATGTCACAGGCTAGGTTAAGATCCCTAAAGTGAGTGACTCTTCTGCCATTAGATTTGTGGATGTGCAGTATTTCCATCAGGGCAGGGTCAGAGACTAGTCTGTATTCCAGGCAAAAGTCAACTCATCCTATACAATACAGGGTACAGTGACAGGGCTTTCAGTCTATCCACGTACATCATGGCATTGTTTGTAGGCATTGTATTTTCTTGTGGAGAACCCCCCTCTGATCTCCCTAGCTGCTGCAGGTGTTTGGTGAAGTTCATGCAAAAGTACATGTACTCTATTAGTGTTCTGATGAGGGTCATGTACAGTGGTGTTATAACCTCCTCAGACTTGGAATACGATGGCCTAACTTATGAGTTGCATGACATAGAAGGCTTTCCTTACAACTGTGGAAACTTGGTGGTCGAGGTTCAGGTTGCTATCTATCTATGTTTCCATGTCTTGCACCACTGGGTTTGAGCTGGGGGTGTTATCAATGCTGTAAGCAGCAGGGAATTCCACTTTGCAAAAGGGAAAAATAATGGCACTTTTTTGCATTTATTTTCAGACCATGGGTTTTAGCATCAATCATTTGAGTTTGCCCCTCCTGTAATATGTTTACATTATTGGTGGACTCAATGATTGCACCAAATTTGCAATACTCAGCAAACTTGGAAAGCCAAATGTCATATACTTTAGCCTGGACTTCCAAGAAATAGATTCTGAACAGTAAAGGGCCAGCACAGGTCCTTGTGGTACACCACTGGTGATGGCTCTACTGGTAGAGGTCGGGTCACCAACTTTGATAGCATATATTCTGTCAGTGAGCCAGTTGGCTAACCATGTAGTGATGTAAGGATTAATTCCCAGATGGCAGAGGTTCTCAATGATGCCTGCATGAGGGGTGTCAAAACCCTTGGCCAGATCAAGATAGGCAATAGGTACTGTTTCACATTTATCTAGGGCTTTGGTGACTTAATTGAAAAAGTTTACTAGGTTTAATAAACATGATCTACCTTTAATGAAGCCAAATTGTGTTGGGTCTAGAGACTGAAGGTCACCTATGTCCTTATTGATAAGGTACATGATGATTCTTTCCATGGTCTTGCAAATGAGATTGGTTAGACTTACAGGTGTATAGTTCCCAGGTTGGTTGATGGCCCTCCTTTGTGCAAGGGGATTACTACTGCTATTTTCCACTCCCCTGGAACAAAGGCAGTTCTCAAGCTATGGTTATAGAGGACGCTAATGTGGTCTGCTAGGTCCTGTTTTACATTGCTTAGTAAGCAACCGGGGATGCTATGTGGTAAAATTGAGAATTTTAGTCTTGGAGAATGCAAATATGACCTGAGGTCTAGAGATACTAGGCAGGGAACTAGAATCAGGTATGCTGTGGACTATGGCCGGTGGGGCCAGGGGGTTGACGTTTGTGGCAAATATGTCAGCTAGCAGGCTGGCCATTTTCTCTGGTGCAGCTTCTTGTTTAGATTCCCAGCATTAAGCAGCAGACCTTAGAGTTTGCTTCCAGTGGATGTTGTTATGTCAGACCTTTTGCTGCTTTTACATTGCCTAACAAAGGCACTATGGGGGAGGCAAGTATCTTTGCCAGTATCCGACAGCCTAGAGGACCCAGGTTCAGACCAAATCTTTCAAAGCAGAGTGGCCTGTCGACCATGACACCAGAAGGTGAATAAATTGTTGAAGTCCATCAGTTTTATTTATATTGTGGCATCATCCTGAGTAAAGGTTGAATGCTGGTTAAGGATAGGGTCATACTTGCCTGGCACACATAATCTGACAGTTCAGTCATGTATCATTTCATATAGTCCAGTGAGGTACATTACGAAAACAAATGCACAACCTAATTTTAATGTAGACATCACACCCCTATGAGCAGGCCAAGTGGTATGTGACCTCCGTACTGAAGTAGATGGTATGTGGAATGTCCACCAGCATGTGCCTACAGTGGTGACTACTCCCTTGTATGTAACACAACTCCTGCGTACATGCAGGGCATCCACATCAAAGGCCATAATACTTCCATAGTTCACAGCC
This sequence comes from Protopterus annectens, assembly GCF_019279795.1. NCBI lineage: Eukaryota > Metazoa > Chordata > Ceratodontiformes > Protopteridae > Protopterus > Protopterus annectens. Next base: position 369,317,544 of record NC_056751.1, read on the forward strand.
TTCATTATACCAGTATCTGAGTACAATGCACCTTTCTTCATGTGCCTCCCTACACATCTTCCAGGGATGCATAAGTCACGTGTACCACCTTTGCTACAGTGAGCTCCCACTCATCTTATTGGCCATTCCTAGGTATTCTTTTTGTTGCATAAACATTACCGTCTGATGGTGCAGAACCCCCATCAAGGTGTTATACCAGATGCATGTTTGATACCTGTTGCAGTGATGCACACAGTACATACATAGCTGTTTGACAACATTGATGGCATGGGTTGCATTCGTGGCAGTGTGGATTGTGCCATATATATGCCATGCACACCTGTCAACTAGTCTGAGTTTATCATAATGTCCATACAGGTATAGTAAAGTCCCTCCTAACACCTCCAGTAGATGTTGCAGTGTCAGTACAGTGTGCTTGATTACCTTCATAGATTGCTGACATCACATAATAGTTGTATAAGTGTGTTCATGCAGAACCATCTATGATCACTCACAGTCACATCTGTTATGTCAGAGGCATGGGATTACTGGTGGTATTATTCTGATATTGTCCATGATTGTTCATGCTTCTGTTTACTGTTGTCAATGAACCTGTAACTATGTGTCCGACTTGGAGGAGACCTTTGCTGACATTATAGTCATTATTCAGGCAACTCATTTGCACAGCTTTACAATATGCATCTAACCCCTATTGTATATAACATTCCTGATAGATGCCCCCACCATTGTTCATGTCAGTCTTCTCCATTATGTCACTTTGTGTGACAGTCACATAATATACATTTTCATTGTGCAGCCTGTTCTGTGTCATGGCGATATGTGATTAGTGTTCCTGCTACAGCTGTGTTCATTTACATGCTCTCATCTGCTGTAAATTAAGATGTTTTGTCTGCCTTCATTCCCTGTGTTCATTCCTACAATTCATATGTGTGTCACTATTCAGTACACATATTTTCCCTGACTGCTTATTTTAAATGGCAGTCCATGTAGCACTATGGATCATTCACACAACTTTTGTTCAGTATGCCTAAAATAGGATTTCACAATACTCTGTGTTTGGACTATATACATTGCCATATTATTAACCCTAGTAATTATTGTGGCATTCCACACAATCATGCAGACCTGGTTTGCCCATAGGTAAACAGGTCTATATGTCTGCTGCTATCCATGTTACTTTATATTGTTTCCTGGCCAGCGACAATATTGCTAGCCATGAAACCACGCTTGTTTATGTTTAAATGCAGTGTGCAGCATGAATATGTAATTAGCACTGCTGCTTACCATGCAAAAGCATAAACTCCATGTAGGCTTTATGCAAACCCTACACAGAATTTATTGAATCCCCAGGATTGTCAGTGATAGTGTGTTATTGTTAGTTTAACTCATTTCTTCTAAGTGACACCGGTGCATTTACAGTTAACTCCTACTAACGCCTCTAGGCATCAAATATTGCTTGTTTTTATTTGCATCAATAATTCCAAAGCCATGCTATGTACAAGGTTTAAAAGATTTCATCTTAAAGCTTACACCATGGCAAACTCAACTGCATTAATATTTGACCTCTGTCTAGTGCAGGTAAATAGATATTAACTGTTGTTTTTATGATACTAATTTATATAGTTATAATTTTCACATTTTTTCTAAATATCTCAATAACCAGGTAACACAGACAGAACTCCTTAGCCTAGATGAATAAAATGCTGTTGACAGTATGTGTGTAACATGAGTGGTTGTGGAGATATTGTAAGTTGTTTACAAAATATTACAAATGTAATAGTTACAGTGTTTACTGTGTCTTATAAAGTTTGGTTTAAGACCTAGAACCTAAAGAATATTATCACTATAAAAATAATTTTTGCTGAAGAGTTTGCCATTTATACTTCTTTCATAATGCCTATTGTTCCAGAGATATGAACATTTGTTTGAAATGTGAGGACATAATTTAATTCTATCAAAAGACTTAAGCTCCGTCCATTGGAAGTTACAGTGCAAACTTCCTAAGCTCCATTGGAATGAATGATTTAACTGTATTTTATAGGTTCATAGGCAAGTAATAGGCTAGCTGCCCTTGCAGTCCATTTTAAGCCTACCAAATTTCTCTTTTGGTTCTTGAATTAACATACCATTTGGTGTTAGATTGGCCTTAACCATCCCATGGTCAATATATACATATTACCCCTAGTGGGAGTAACTGGGAAAATGCTGTATGTAATTTGAAGGATCCATGCATGGGATAAGCCATTTAGGAACTGCTTCAGTCAGTTAGTAATACAATGCTAGTTCTGGGATAAATGCTCTATTTCCCATGCATAGATCCAAGTTGCTGTTAAATATGGACAGGAATGAACTTTGTTAATGTAGATGGGGAGTCTGTTCCAGAGCAATGTTATTCTCTGCAAGATATACCTGTCCATTCAAACTGTTCTGTTGATATTGCAGAAGAGATTCAGATCCCTAGATTGAGTTTTGTTGATGACATCTGACTTGCTGATATGCAGCAGAAGTCAAAGGATTCCTTGTATGCCTGAAACAGGTCACCTCTTATGCAGTCTGTGGGATACCAAGTACAGTGACCGGGCTTTGACTTGGTCCATATAGGACATACTGTATTCTTTTAGTAAGGTATCTCTGTGGACATTACAGGTGTTGCATGTGTCTAAATTGATAAATAGCAAAGAGGATATACTCAATTAATGGCCCAATGAGGGGTGAGTAAATACTCATTGAAATTGGCTGGATATACATGTTATGAATTACTGTACCTCTCAAACAGCTACTGAGAAATTAGGACAAAGTTTTAGTAAACAAGGTGTTCCAGAAAGGCTAGTTTTTGGTAATGTATATTTTGGTAGTAAGGAACTGATAAACTTTTATGAATAGAAACAGAATGGGTCATGTAACTTCCAGCTTATTTCAAAGATCCTTAAATATATGTGCAGTGTGGGTGCTTTTGAGAAAAGGATGAGGAAAATGTAAATCAAGATATGGCAGAAAAACTGTTGAGACTTTTGCTGAACTAGAAGAATGGATATCAGGTGATGAATGGTTTGTTTCACATGGAAATACACATATCAGAAAGGATATGATACACATTTGGACTTCATTCTACCTAATTTGAAAGCTCAAAAAACTCAGAAAAAATAAAGGGCTGAAAACATGCATACATATGTTTGATTAAAATGTTAAGATTTTTTTTAACTTACAGATGTAATCTGTGTGTATAACTAAATGCACATACATAAGAAAATCATACTTTTTAAAAGTGCTTTTGCTTGGGGTTTTCCCTGCGTAGGTTCTTTACAAACTGAATGTATTTCATCATCGCCCTGTGCTGCATTGGAGATTGTTTTGTTCTGTCTGCTATATTTATAACAGTACCAAACTGAATGTATTTCATCATCTCCCTGTGCTGCATTGGAGATTGTTTTGTTCTGTCTGCTATATTTATAACAGTACCTGTCAGTTGTTTTATTTTTGGTAGTCCTTAACAAAGTTAAGAATTGCATTCAAGTGTTAGGAAAACTGAAGAATAGCAGTGTGCCATTATTTTAGCTGGGATCCTAAAAGAAGGCAATAGCTGCCACAGTCCTAAATACACAGATGCTTTGCCAGTTTAATTCCCAGCATATTTTGTCTTGAACTGAGTTGACTTGGGTTGCTATTTCTTTCACATTTTCTCTTACTAGACTAATAAAGCTTTGGTAGACTGAACACCCCTTAATTATGGGCAACATTGCAGTTATCAAGTATGAGCGGGGGAAATCATTCCTGTATTAAAAGGAGCTTTTGAAAAGAAAGCACAAATTAGTTATGCCAGCAAGTGCCATGTGATGGCCATTTCAATATATCTCAGGCTTAATGAGTTAATGAAAGAAATGCTATCATAAACACCAGAAGGTTACAGATAGAGAAACACAAAAATGAAGGACATTAACCAGATGTACTGATAAAGATAGCAAAATACAGAGTAAGCAAAATAACAGTCCACTTAATCAACATATATAATTTATCTAAGCAACCGCAATGATGTAAAGAAAAGATCATCTGTTAACAAATGACTGTAATGTCCAGATGAGTATAGTGCTACAGTGCTCCTAATTATAATCTCACTGGACTCAACAGCAATTCATACACAACCTAGCCCTTTAACTGCTTTTGTCTTTGTTGTTAAAGTACAACAAAAATGATCTTAATGTTTTTAATTTAGTTTAATGAATTTAGATTATGTGGTCTGTCTATGCAATCAAACTCAACATAATGGGATAGTGATGAGACAGTTGCACCATTTCAATTGTAAGGTTTTGGGTTCCATTTCCATGAAGGGATAATTAGAATCCAGTTTTATCTTTATATAGTTTATATATCTGTTTATATATTTGTAACACAATAACATGCATTTTTAGATAAAGTAAGGTTAGGCATTGGAGTTTTTTTTTTTTTTTTTGCTACACAGTATTTGAAATCATCATTCCTGATGGTCAACACATGCATTGTGGTTTAAATTGTATTTGAATGTCTCCTGTTGTATTTTGTTTTATTTGTTGTTTTCATACAGTGTTTCAGTGGTATACTGTTGTACTATGATGAGTAGATAGCTGAAAAGGGACAGCTTTTTAAGGCCCCTATCTTATAACTAAAATAAAATAAAATAAAATAAAATAACTCTTTAATTTAAACATTGTATACTCGGAAAGGAATAACCAAAGACAGAGAACATAATGTGCATAAATACTCTTCCCAACAAATATGGAAAAGCCAGAGTAAGAAGACAATTTAATGACCTACCTTTAATGATCTTACCCCATCACTGAAAACAGAGATTGCCTGTCTCACTTAACAGGTCAAATTTCTTATGAAACATTAACTCAATGTTGCAGACACATTCACAAATTTTCTCTTTTGCCATTAAATGTGGTTATATTGCAAGCATATAATTCATGAATATAATATAGCTGATGCTCATAACCAGTGTTATTATCCCTAATGTGTTCAGCCTTTTAAAACAAAGACTGAACTCTGTACCATAATATGCTATTCCAAATAGATTTGCTTAGTTGCAAGAACTATCAACCTGAGAAATCAAACATTTTGGGAAAACAAGCCCTTCTGAGCTCCTTCAAACTGCAGAGGGGAAGGTTATGACCCCATATTGTGATCTTTTGATTCTGAATACGTTTTTATTAAACTTGTTCTTTCCTCACTGTCTACATAGATTAGCTAGGAATAAACAAATTTTTCTAGACATATAAAGAGACAGTGGATTTCACAAAGTAATATGAATGGAGCTTGTAAGAAATTAATATTGAGAAAAGGAATTAGGTTAGCTAAATGCCTTCTTACCACAAACTGTATTTATATGTAACCAGTCACCCAGCCAATAGCAGAGTCACATAACACTGTCAAATATGCAAGAGACTGTACCTCATATCCAACTTTTGGTTATTATCTCTGTCTCTGATATTACCATATTGACAAGAAATCCCACCCCTAATATATAATATCTGCTTTATTTCCTGCTTTGCATGCGTGAAAATTTAACTATCTCTCTCTTAAAGGGCAACCCATCTCATACATACAATATAATGCATAGATATGACATTTTAACAGTTAGCTGAGCGATTCAACTAGCCTCTAATATCTGTAGATAGCCAGTGAATGAGATTTACATAATTAGTCTACATGTCGTATTACATGAACACTCGTTAAGTAGTCAACAGTAAAGTGCAGAACATTTCTTTGAATGTACATGGCTAGCAACCTACACTCACTCCATATATGGCCATTAGTTTTCTTGTTCACAAGGGGACAAATTCTGCACCACAGCCAGGCATATATAAATTAACTTAAAGATGATACATAGTAGTCCTCAAGCAAATGTCACCCCCGCCCCCTTAGAAACGCCAGAATGTAGCACAAGTAATTTGCTGCCAGTAACAGAGTTTCTATATGTTATTGGTTTTGAATTGTTTAATATTTTGTGCTTTCCTAAGACTTCACACTTCAAAGCCATATAGACTGATGATTCAACAGTCACAAAGGAAACAGTAAATATGCCTTTACCTTATTGTACAGAGGAAATTCAAATATTTTACTGGAAGTTAGTCATCCATTTATGTAATAGTTTACAAGTATGCTGGGCAAAATAATTGCCAAAACATAAAAGAAGCTTGATTGGAAGATCTTAACACAAAACAACAGTGCAGGGGAAAGCCAAGTAAGGATCCATTTAATAACAATTAAACACTCTACAGTAAAAAAAAAAAAAAAGAAAAAAAAAAAAATCTGTATAGCAGTACTCCAGAGTTACTGTGGAAGATGAAACATTCGAAGAGGAAAGATTTAAGAAGAGGGAAATGTTTGTTGATAGTATCTAGTGTGGTTGCTGGACCCAACTGAAGTGGACCTTTTACAAAGAAGAAAATTTGGTAGAGCCTTTTATTAACAAAGACAAAAAAATAATCCTCTTAGATAACCCTAAAAATAGAACCATGATACTTCCCTTTGGCCAAGGGGTAAAATATGTTAGAAGCAGGATTTCCAGGAGTTTGGAAGGTAATTTTTGGTTCCTCGGGATTGGATGACATACACCATCCTTTTTTTTATAAAAGAAAACATAATTCATTGGAGTTTCTGGTGAAGGGGGAAAGAGATATTGGTCTTGCAAGTCAGTCGAGCAAGACTCCTGTAATGCATAAATGTCATTTTTATTTTATTTTATTTTACATTTGTTTACCGGGAAAGTTCGACTGGACACAGGTCCATTTTCAATGGAGGCCCGGGGAGAAAAGCTCCGAAACAATAGTACAGTACAAAACAAAAGAGTGACAATGTATTAACATTAGAAGAAACATATCAATACATATTAATAATACAATCTAGCATACTTAGTAGACAATAACATTTCTGTAAAACATTTAGTAATAAGTCATTTTTGATATCAAATATGAATACTTGACAAATTACAAATACATTTTTTTTTGTTGTTTTTTTGCGTGACTTTGACTAATGAGTCAATTGGAATTGTAGGGAATTTATCATTTGATAATCTAGCAGAAAATGAAAGGGAGGAGCAGCCATTTGGTCCTTAGCAGAATCCCAGCTACAGTGCAGTGTTATGGCTTAACCTGGGGAGTTGCATGAGCAAAGCCAATTATTTGAGTAGCGGTTTTTGAGAAGTTTTTTTAAACTGGGAAGTAGAGTTGGTAGAGGTTAAGTGTTTTGGAAGTAAATTCCAGGTTCTGGCAATAGAGCAAGCAAAGAGAGATTTGCCAGCATCATTTTTATGTGTGATGATATTTATGTGGTTGTGATTACTAGATCTTAAGGGTCTACAGGTGGTATAGAGGGTGATTAGGTGCTGAAGGGCTGGGGTTTTGTCAGGGAGGTAGTAGAGTAAGCTATTGAAAGTTGGTTGAGTAGGAGGAGTTGTGGTAGCTCCAGCCAGTTCAGTTGCTTGAGGGCTAGACAGTGCTGGGATTTATGGGAGGCATCAGTAGCAAAACTGCCAATCTTATTGTAGCATGATTCCATGTTGGTTAATTCAGTGTGGCAAAGGTTGGTTAAGATAGGGGAGGCATAAAGAAGGATGGATAAGAGATGGGTTCTTGCAATAGTGGCTTTGGTTTATTTAGTGAGAACTGCGATCAATGTAAATATATTTTGAGAGTAGTTGTATTGAGCTTCCACTTAAAGAAGCGCATTTTAAAACAATGGGCTGGAGTCATGAATACCAGCACTAAGTGCACACGATCTGTATTCAAGAACATCCCTACCACATTTTTTGTGCTGTCTATTCACTCAGAAATATTATACTAAGTGTACATGTAATCTACACTTTGTGGTAACCCTTATGAATTCAGCTCAATATTTAAGGTTGCAATAAAATTAGTAGGAAAACTAAAATTAGGAGGATGAAGGTGAGAGTTATTCTCGTGTTGTTTATTCACACAGAACAGTGTACACGTAATGTAGGCATTCATGAATCCAGCCCATTGTTATTTCAGTTTTAAGGTAACTTTAGTTACCAAATTCAATGTGTGACATACATGGCTAAGTGTTCTACCTGTTCCTCTTTCTATATTGGTAAGATGTAATGTGCCCTTCATTAGCATATTTACGAACACTAATATGCAATCACAAAGCAAGCTGTGACTAATGGATTATACAGGTACACAAAAACATGTAAAGATTACAAGAATTTTATATTTTACATTCTGGAAAAAATATGTCCGAATAAAAGAGGTGGTAAGTGGAAAGATTGTTTAGAACGTCGAGAGACTCATTGGCAGTTTCTGCTTAATTCCATTCAAACCCCGGGATTTCATTTTACAGTTTCCATCAACATTATTCTTAGAGTCAAAGCCCAAAAGGTTTGAAAATTATAGACACTGGCATTTTTACTTGTATAAAGAAATGTTTGGAAAATACCTATATTTGTATGCAATGTTTATGATTTTTTTTTTTTTTTTGTTATTCTAGGTTGTAGTACCTTTAGGATTTTACAAAATTATAAAGTTAACCTTTAATCTCTTTAAGTAAATTGAAGTACAAATGATTTGAGCTGTGGATTAAATGTATCAAGTTACATGATGGGTTTTTGAATGATTTATTAAGCACTGTACTCTAATGAATTTCTTCCAGGAGAGAACAAAGTGCTGCTAAGCAGTGTTTTTTTGTGTTTTTTTTTACTGTAAAGTACTTAATTCTTCCTTGGCTTTTCCTTGCACTCTTGTTTTGTGTTGGGCTAAGTAATGTTTTGTTGGCTAAGTTTTTAAGTATATTTTGCATGATTATTTATCAACAGATAATAAGAAGTACAGATATCATGCATTTATGTGTGTAGCTTTTACACTCAAAGCTTTACAGGGGACCTGCAGATCTTGTTTCTCCATTGTATTGCTTAATAAGTGTACATTACAGCTTGTGGAGAGTGTTGCCGCTCCCTGCAAGTAATATTGTGGATCATAACAAGTAAAGTTTGGTTGTCTCACATACATATATCATCATGTAGTCATAGTGTGATACCTTCATCCGTACAAGAGCACAGAGTAACCCTGTTTCCTTGTTATGATTGCTGTTAATTATTGACATTAGGTGACAAGTTCATCTAAACAATTTCTCTGTGCAGCTTTTTGTAAGTAAGACTGCAGCTTTGTCTAAGCAAGATAGCTTAATTTGGCTTGCACCGATGCACCGCATTTCTGTCATGCAGTTACAGACGCAATATAATAATTTGATGGATGCAGATGCAGTTTTAGAGGGTGTACATGCAGTTAATTAGTTCTGTTCAGTTCAGGCACAGTTCTGTGTATTCTACTAATTTATTTCCTGTTTGTTAACTGGTTAAGTGGACTGGCCCTCGGACCTTTTCATCCATGACCTGTGCCACATGAGCAAGGGTAAATAAGTCTAATATAAACAGCTAAGTACATGTTTTTTTTATTTATTAATGGAGTAGCCACAGAAAATCCACATAGCCATGGGGAGAACATGCAGACTGCATGCAGACAATGACTGGAGTCAGGGAGCCTGGGGATGTGAGTCACAGATCTGGGCACACTGAGTGGCCATTGCAGGCAAATGGTGAGTTGAGGTATGACTAAGAAAATCTGCAGAATGTTATATATTGACCTAGGTAATCCCGTAACAGTTATTTTTGTCTTTCAGAATTTTTGTTGGGATTAATCCCACCCACCCAATCCAATCCTGCTACATGTAACTTAATGTATATCTCATCACAACTGCACAATAAAGGACATCCTATAAACATTTACTCCTGTTTCATCTCCACATTACCATCAACATTACAGTAACATTGATATATTTAAATTGGGATATTCATGTTAGCTAAAAAATCAACTGCTTACATATAAAGGAACCCAACAAAAATGCAGTACCACTTAATGACAGGACTGCAGACCAGGAAGGATTAAACATTTACTGTACTTATCTAGAGTTAACAAATGAAATGGACTTTACCTCAGTCACTGTTGCATGTGACTTTTCCTTTCACTCAGACTTTACATAACAAATCATTCATTGAATAATCACTTTTACTTTCCAGATAAGAGAATGAAAGCAGTGCAGGCAGTCTGCACAGAGACAGTTCTTTCACACTACCCAGCATAAAATGCCAAAGCTTATGCAATAATGTAACTGAGCTGCATTCCTGGACTTAGTGATGTTCACATTTTATCATATTAACTAGAGAACCATGACTGAAACCACGCACGCTAGAGGGTGAAACTATACTCCCAGGCTATAAGATAATTAGTCAAGATAGAACCTCCACTCAAGCAGGTGAGGTAGCTTTAGTTTGCAAACAAAATCTTACCTGTTCCATGGACACCAATGGTAAAATACATATCAATGGCATAAAAAGTAATTATTATGTCATATTGCATGATTACTAATGAACATATGCCACCAATGTATTCTTCACAGCCATTGGGTGAGGTACTTCTGTGACAAACAAATCATGCAAAAAACAGAATCATAATCTTAGGAAACATAAACCAAACTGGGTAATAAGCCCAACCAATATTATTCTCTGTAAAGCCTGGCAAAATCAGTCCTCCATACCATAAGAATTCATAACACTTTGTGTATATAAATACTTCTAGATTGGATGCTATCCTTATCTCTCTACCACATAACATCTGTACTTCCCCATCAGGCTCAGTCATTGACAGTATAACAATGTATGCCATCTGGAATATGGGCAGGATCTGCACAATACTCTAAGTCATTCAAATTTTAAATTTTAAACTCTGCTTTCTTGGTATGTAAAGAATACTAATTAGAGGAACTCCATTAAAAGCTGTTCTCTCACTGGGTGGTGTACTGAATCATTCCAGTTCAGCTTTACTGCAAATAATCAGTGCTATTAGATTGTGATCACATTCCCACCTGTGGATTTCCCTAGAAATCAGAAAAGTAAAACAAAAAGTTACACAGAAGTCTGGGAATGCCAAACTCGAAACAAAACTTTCACTTTGCTAGACATTGGTGAAATGGATGACAGAGAATGGAATTCAGGGTCTATATTATATTGTCGAAGTTTCAAAACTTCGAACCTCACATGAGCGAACTCATATGACCGAAGTTCGAAACATCGACTATATAATAAAATAAAAAAAACTTACCTTACCACTCCCTGCACCCCCCCATGCCCTCCACATCCTCCCTACTTAAATATATCAACTCCGAGAATGCACTTCAGTGCAGAAAGGGAACATTTCCCATTCTGCAGGTGAAAAGCCGTTGACTTTTACCTTCGACGTTTCCGACATTCAATCATATGACGTCGAACATCTATGATTCAAACATCGGAACGGTCGCTCATGTAATATAGACCCGGAATTCACACATCCTTGAGGAAGAAATTAGGTCTTTCTCACTGCAGTCCCAGCACCTACTGGAGAAAGAAGCAGCTTTCATGGTGTATGTACATGAATATACAGCCCATAGAGCATACCCTTATGTCTGTGAATGTGTACATCAGCTAGTGGGGAGAGGGCCTTTCCATTACTTGTGTGTGTGTGTGTGTATATATATATATATATATATATATATATATATATATATATATATATATATATATAATACGCACATACACATATATACATACATAGAAATGCATACATATATGTGTATGTGTGTGTGTGTATATATATATATATATATATATATATATATGCACACATATACATATTCACACAAAGACACACGCACACACACACACACACACACACATTATATATATATATATATATATATATATATATATATATATATATGTGTATGTGTATTAAATGTAAGTTATAAAGCTATTTACTAGTGTACTGTTTTCAGTAGTTGCTAACTGTTATGTCCATTTATTTTTCTCTGTACTGGAGCTTTTATCTTCAGACCAAGACTATATATGCAGCTATGCCTAGCTGTGTTCTTCTGGTCATCAAACTAAATAAGTATGATAAAAAAACAAACGAGCAAACAAAATACAATCATGCAACTTTTTTTTTTTTCCAAGAAGTCAGTTTTGAACCAAATGACTTTAGCACTTCCTCTTTTGTCCACTACACTGTCATAGATCTGTGGTCGATAAAAATGCAATGCTCTTAAAACTAATCCATATCAAATGAAAATATCTAACCAACTGGGATATATAACAAGAGTTTTAATATGTCTAGGAAAAGTTGATTAGTATCTGGCAGACTTTGATGACACTGTCTTTTTGTTAGGTAAGTTTCAACAGGAAGATCAGTTTACATGCATAAATGTCCAGTTTTATCACACTAGTATTGCTGAAATTTAGAATCAACACCACATTATACATGTGAGCAGAGGAGAGAGCGTTCTTAGTATCAAGAACGTGTGTGGAAGCTAAAAGTTCATTTCAAATTAAAACAAGGAAATCTTGTAGAGTTATAATAAGAGTATAAAACTACAGCAAACAACTCATGGGATATACAGACCACCTATTTGTACCTCAAGCTACTGTCCTTGTGAAAAGAAATCGTAAAGCCTAACAGTACATGTGTGATGCAATCGGATGACTGATCAGTGTAGTTATGACAGTGATTGACATCAAGTACAGTGTATAGTGCTGCAGTGACAAAGCTGTGTACTTCATAGTTTGACCATTCCACAGACGCAGTGTGTACACACACACACACACACACACACACACACACACACACACACACACACACACACAGGCATGCATACACATGCACATGACTAACTCTGCCAGTTGTCAGGACTCCTGTTAGTTTTGACTAAATGTAAAACTTTGGTTGATCCATTGCGTCTGTACATCACTGTCTTTGTGTTTTTAGTCAATGGACCAGCACACCGTTTATTTTTTGTCTAGGTTGTAATTATTTCACTTCCTGTTGCCATTGTAACCCCATCCTTAAGTGAGTTATGTCCCATTAATCTACTGCAGAGTAACAGTTAAATTTTGTTGTAAGCCTTAGATATGTGGTGACACATTCTGACAGAATAAATGCACTGTATGTTGTCGTGGTCAGACAGGACTACAGATGTGAGCCTAGTTGTATGCATTACATTATTTGCTGTTTTACCTGGCCTACACAATGCTACCTGTAGTCACAACAGGTCTAGCTTGACAGCAGTCTATGTCTTCTTACAATGATCATCCTGTGTTCCTCCCTTTCATCAGTGACTCATACTTATTCTGAATTGTAGCAAACTGCCGGAAGTGTATTGGCACTCAACAGCAATGAGTCCATCAGAAAATCTCTGGTTTGTTAAACTGGTTTGGCCTTTGGGAATTTCTGCGAAGATGGTTTGCTTTGCTTTCAGTTCCTTTTGTGGGAGATGTTGCACACTGAAGCAGTGTTTGGGTGTACTGTGACTAGTTCTGTGACAGAATTTGATTAATTCTCCCCTGTTTAAGTTTCCACTGCAGCTGCATATAACCAACAGGATTTGAAATGGAACGTGTTGCACGCATTCTTTCCTTAATGTTTGACTTAGAAACAAATTGTAAGTCAAGGCACATATATATATATATATATATATATATATATATATATATATATATATAATACGCACATACACATATATACATACATAGAAATGCATACATATATGTGTGTGTATATATATATATATATATATATATATATATATATATATATATATATATATATGCACACATATACATATTCATACAAAGACACACCCACCCACACACACACACACACACACACACACACACACACACACACACACACACACACACACACATTTTATATATATATATATATATATATATATATATATATATATATATATATATGTGTGTGTGTGTGTGTGTGTGTGTATTAAATGTAAGTTATAAAGCTATTTACTACTTTAAAGACATGGCAGTGTACTGTTTTCAGTAGTTGCTGTTATGTCCATTTATTTTTCTCTGTACTGGAGCTTTTATCTTCAGACCAAGACTATAAATGCAGCTATGCCTAGCTGAGTTCTTCTGGTCATCAAACTAAATAAGTATGATAAAAAAACAAACGAGCAAACAAAATACAATCATGCAACTTTTTTTTTTTTCCAAGAAGTCAGTTATGAACCAAATGACTTTAGCACTTCCTCTTTTGTCCACTACACTGTCATAGATCTGTGGTCGATAAAAATGCAATGCTCTTAAAACTAATCCATATCAAATGAAAATATCTAACCAACTGGGATATATAACAAGAGTTTTAATATGTCTAGGAAAAGTTGATTAGTATCTGGCAGACTTTGATGACACTGTCTTTTTGTTAGGTAAGTTTCAACAGGAAGATCAGTTTACATGCATAAATGTCCAGTTTTATCACACTAGTATTGCTGAAATTTAGAATCAACACCACATTATACATGTGAGCAGAGGAGAGAGCGTTCTTAGTATCAAGAACGTGTGGAAGCTAAAAGTTCATTTCAAATTAAAACAAGGAAATCTTGTAGAGTTATAATAAGAGTATAAAACTACAGCAAACAACTCATGGGATATACAGACCACCTATTTGTACCTCAAGCTACTGTCCTTGTGAAAAGAAATCGTAAAGCCTAACAGTACATGTGTGATGCAATCGGATGACTGATCAGTGTAGTTATGACAGTGATTGACATCAAGTACAGTGTATAGTGCTGCAGTGACAAAGCTGTGTACTTCATAGTTTGACCATTCCACAGACGCAGTGTGTACACACACACACACACACACACACACACACACACACACACACACACACACACACACACACACAGGCATGCATACACATGCACATGACTAACTCTGCCAGTTGTCAGGACTCCTGTTAGTTTTGACTAAATGTAAAACTTTGGTTGATCCATTGCGTCTGTACATCACTGTCTTTGTGTTTTTAGTCAATGGACCAGCACACCGTTTATTTTTTGTCTAGGTTGTAATTATTTCACTTCCTGTTGCCATTGTAACCCCATCCTTAAGTGAGTTATGTCCCATTAATCTACTGCAGAGTAACAGTTAAATTTTGTTGTAAGCCTTAGATATGTGGTGACACATTCTGACAGAATAAATGCACTGTATGTTGTTGTGGTCAGACAGGACTACAGATGTGAGCCTAGTTGTAAGCATTACATTATTTGCTGTTTTACCTGGCCTACACAATGCTAACTGTAGTCACAACAGGTCTAGCTTGACAGCAGTCTATGTCTTCTTATAATGATCATGCTGTGTTCCTCCCTTTCATCAGTGACTCATACTTATTCTGAATTGTAGCAAACTGCCGGAAGTGTATTGGCACTCAACAGCAATGAGTCCATCAGAAAATCTCTGGTTTTTTAAACTGGTTTGGCCTTCTGGAATTTCTGCGAAGATGGTTTGCTTTGCTTTCAGTTCCTTTTGTGGGAGATGTTGCACACTGAAGCAGTGTTTGGGTGTACTATGACTAGTTCTGTGACAGAATTTGATTAATTCTCCCCTGTTTAAGTTTCCACTGCAGCTGCATATAACCAACAGGATTTGAAATGGAACGTGTTGCACACATTCTTTCCTTAATGTTTGACTTAGAAACAAATTGTAAGTCAAGGCACATATACAAAGTTACCACACTAGAGAAACATATTTTGAAACTAAATGTCAATTTAGCAGAGCCAATCAACACATAATTAAAGTAACACAATAAGTGAGAGTTCCTATGAAACACAATAAGTGAGAGTTCCTATGATTAAGGTAAAGACAAGGAATAGAAGTAAATGGGAAGGATCTAGTGGAGAGAATATTGATTATGTTTTGGACTGGGCCTTACTCAAGGTATACCTGAGTGTGATGTTTGTGGAAATCAACTGAGTGGCATAGTGGGTAGCATTGTCATCTTACAGAAAGAGTTTCCCTGGTTCTATTCTCATCTGGGTGCCTTCTGTGTAAAGTGTGCATGCCCTACCTGCGTTTGCATGGGTTTTCTCTGGGTGCTCCTATTTACTCCCACACTCCAAAGACATGCTGTAGGTAGATTGGACACACTAAATTGGCCATAGGTGTAAGTGTGCATGCATGTGAGTGGTATGAAAGAACAACTGTAACAGGGCTAGCCAGCTTGCACTGTGAACCATGGCTGTAGATGATTGTCATTGCTGAAATGACACCCTGACCCCATGTGGAAAAATGGGAAAAGGAGTTGTGGACGGATGGAGACGACTAACAAATTTTACAAAAAAAGTTTATGCTGCCAAGATTGTGAATTTTTACACAAATGCTCCCAGTTTTATTTTATTTAAAAAAACTAAAACATGCTAAAAATTATGGGATGACAGAGAAGACTGCTTAGAGAGTGTAGGGGTCCACAAATGTACTAAAAAATGGGATCCAAATCAAAATATTTAAAAGAATGTAAATGTGAAACCACAAAGAACCTGATGCCCTAATACTGAACCTTTTGGTCACTATTCTGTTTGTTATTGTTTCATTTGCCATCATTCTTAAGTTTCTAAATCATTTAAGGGTGTGTTCTCTGTGTTATGATACCATTTAAAAGAGCATGTATAAATGTCACTAAACTGCTTGGCAATGAAGGATTCTGTCATTTACCTTCCACAGTTGTACGTCATGCAAATCTGTTGAGGCACAATGTTTTATTTGCACGTATCTATATGTTATGTTGATGCATTAAGAAGTAAATTGACATTTCTGAGTATATTTAAAATAAGTTTTTCATTAAAAAGGTATATAGCTTTCTTTACACAGCAGCCCCTGAATTCTCCAGCACTTCCATGGCTTTCTTCCTCAGAAAGCTAGTTTTAGAATTTTAGCACATTGTATGGGGTAATCAGTGAATATGCTCGGTCAAATCATTATTTCATTTGTATATAACATAGATGAAACAATGCAATTTAAATACCTATTATTAAAATAATAGCCGCTGATGAAGTGACTAATGCTTACATCCACATACATTATTTTCTGATTTTTAAAATATGATCTAGTAATTTAGCTCTCAAATTATTCAGCTCTCACACGTAATCTAAGATGCCAGTGACCTTCCTAGTCTGTCACATAATCAATGGCCATATATTTGAAACCTTTGCATCTTCTTCTGAAGCATTCAGAAAAGTATAGCCCTCACATTTCTCAGTATCCATGCTTTAATGCATCTGTACCTTCCTGTTTATGGACATCTGAAAGTCTAGTGGTCTATTTTGCGTGGCAGTTATGTTGAAGTACTACAGAGTATATAACATTTTACGGACTGAATTTGCAAATTCTCTTTTACTAGGCTCCTATACACCTTGTTGGGGGCTTAGTAGATGACTATATCAGAAAAATTTAGCTGTGTGATGTTGCTCTGCCTGAGCATTGTTTCCCATTGGCAACTGCTGTCAGTGCAGTTTCTAAGTCTGCACCAGCAGAACTGCTGTCAGTGCAGTTTCTAAGTGTGCACCAGCAGAACTGCTGTCAGTGCAGTTTCAAAGTGTGCACCAGCAGTCATTTATTTGTTGACGGGATTTTCCCCTTTTGTGTATTTGGGCAAATGCAGAGTTGGCTTATATAAGTTCAGGGGTGTGAGAAGCATGTGTGTGTGTGTGTGTGTGTGTGTGTGTGTGTGTGTGTGTGTGTGTGTGTGTGTGTGTGTATGTGTCTGTGTCTGTGTGTAGAGACATGCTCCCTTGCATAACACATATGCTTTTAGTGTTTTGTCAAGGCAAACCTTGGCAGGTATGGTTCTTGCTGAGTTAGAACTCAATAATTCTTAGTGGAAATCTTTGCTATCAATGAACTGCATACTGCTACCTAAAGCAATCAGTCTCTGGACATTACCAGTTACATCTATAGTACTTTGGAGTTTCCTATAATGACAGTTTTATAAAATTTGGTATACTTCTTTTCAGCTTTCTCACATACTTTGAAATTTTGTCTGCAGATTTTGGAGTATACTAAAATGGCCCTAGAGAGAGCTCTAAAGTGAAGAGGTTTGGAAAGATACTAGTTCAGCAGTGCAATGAGGATAAGCTGTTATTAGTGACAAATGACATAGGTCATATTAAGAGAGGCTGGGAGAATAAGAAAAAATAGGCAAATATACTTATGGTCAGTTGATGTTAATATAAAAAAGGCAAAAGGACAATCCAATTTAAGTTATCAGAGGGGAAGGATGACTTTCATGCTCTTGCCCTGAGACACCTTCTAGTTTTACATTCATCTATCCATCCAGAACCCCCACTTTTTCCCATTTTTGGCACATAGGGTTGGGGTGTCACATCAATAGTGACCATTCTCCAGAGGTAATACTCACTGGTTTGACATAATTGGTGGTAATTCAGAAGACTATAAGTAGGTAAAGATGATTACAGAGAAGGAAAAGGGGTGGAAGGGGCAGAAGAACTGTGAGAAGGGTAACAGCAAGAAAGAAAAGGGGATAGAGGTTTGATGTGGCACAGTGAACAATGGAGCAGTGAAGTAAAAGGTGGTTGGGAACATAATAGCAGATAGATAGCAGAGGATGAGATAGCAGGACGTTAGGAAATTTAAGAAGATTGGAAGACTGGAAGGAGGTGGTCTGTATAAGAGGACACGTGAGGTCAGGTAGAAATCGTTGTTTCTTTCATTATGCATTTTGTATATGCAGGCTGCATAAAGCTGTTTTTTTCTCGCAGTGAAGTAAATGGGAGATAGAGTATGTGATTTATTTTACTTTTTATTTCATTTTATTTTATAAATTAAGACTAGAATTCGGTTTGGAGGGTTGATTTTTGATGGGTTAGGGCATTTTTGTAGTTGGGAGTATCTGTTTTACATGTTCAATGTGTGAACTTTTACTTTAGTTGTTAGCAAATACAAATATGGTAGTTTTGGGGGAAATATGGAAGATTTACAGTTTAACAATGTTGTAGATAAATTTTGATGATGCAACAAAGATGCTAATAACCTTTGATGACACTAAGAATGCAGATAGAGAAAACATGTAAAAAAGCACCTACATAGCTGTATGGACTCAGCAGTACCTGACAGGACCAAATTATCTTCCTCAAGGAAGAGTAAACTTGTCTGGTGGACAGCAGCAATAAACAAACTCTATAACAGAAGGGAAAAAATGCTGTCCAGGGCCAAGCACAAGCAGGTGCCAAGCAAGAAGCAATCTCTCCTTTGTCTGAACAAGCAAACAAGGTCACTGGTGAAATCCTCTGAGGCTAACTTTGAGTCCAAATTGGCCACATACACCAAGGACAATCACAAGGCCTTCTTCACATATGTCTGCAACCTCAAAAGCAACACCCAAATCTGCTCTGAACTGGTGGTCAATAACGCCACATACACAAATGACATAGATATAGCCAACCTGCTGGCAGACAGGTTCAGTGAAAACTTCACCTTGCTGTCCCCCCCCCCATCAATAAACCAGGACATCCCCAGCATCTGCCCCCCCATCACCAGGGAGCAGGTCCTTAATGCCCTCTCAAAGGCAAAAAATACAGTCTCCATGGGACCCGATAACATCCCTGGCTGTATCCTACATGAACTCAGGCATGAGCTCTCAGCTCCGTTAGACACCCTGTTCAGCCAAAGCCTGAGCACTGGCTTCATCCCAGCTGAATGGAGGACAGCCACTGCCATCCCTCTACACAAAGGTGTAGCGTCCACTGACCCAGGCAGTTGTAGCCCCATCAGCCTAACTAGCCTGATCTGCAAGGCCATGGAATGCATTATCATGGACCTTATAAACAAAGACA
This sequence comes from Protopterus annectens, assembly GCF_019279795.1. Classification (NCBI taxonomy): domain Eukaryota; kingdom Metazoa; phylum Chordata; order Ceratodontiformes; family Protopteridae; genus Protopterus; species Protopterus annectens. The sequence goes on from NC_056751.1 coordinate 369,337,266, forward strand.
TTGGCAACCTCCAGACCCTTGACCCCTCACAGTTTGGTTTTATCAAAGGGAGATAATGCTTGTTAAACTTGGTTGACTTCTTTGAAACAGTCACCAAAGCCATGGAAGAGGGGAAGATGGTGCATACTGCCAGCCTTGACCCAGCCAAAGCCTTTGACACTATTTCCTACTCAGGCATAATAGATAAACTCTCCCAACTAGGCATAAACATGTATGTTACCAGATGAGTAGCTAACTGGCTCACTGATAGAACCCACTCAGTCAAACTAGGGGAAGCCACCTCTAGTAGTAAATCCATAAAGAGCAGTGTACCCCAAAGATTGGTCTTAGGGACCCTACTGTTTGGGATATACTTTTCTGAGGTGCAAGCCAAAACCAGTGGTCTGTGGTTGACCAAGTTTGCAGATGACTGCAAGCTGAGCATTGTCTTAAATTCCCCTAGTGATGTGAACATCCTCCAAGAGGGCTTTACCCAAACTAATGACTGGTGCCAGAAGCATGGCCTCAAACTGAATGCCAAGAAATGCATCATTATCCCCTTTGGGGAAAATGTCATCCCCACTTATTATCACATTAATAACAATGTACTAAGCATGCAATCAGTCGTGAGGGACTTGGGCACCCAGGTTGATAGCAACCTGATTTTTGACCACCACATTGCCTGTGTTGTACCGAAGGCTTTCTAGATGGCCCACCTCATAAATAAGGGTATTTCATCCAGGAGCAAGGAGGTCATAACATTCCTGTACTCCTCTATTATCAGACCCATTATCAAGTGCATTGCCTCCTTCGGCATCTACCTTGCCAAACAAATGCAGCAGTTGGAGAGACCACAGAGGTTCCTGACCAGGAAAATCCAGGGTCTCAAACACCTATCCTATACAGATAGGATAAAAGCCCTGTCCCTCTACTCAGTCTCATACAGACTGCTCAGAGGTGACTTGTGTCTGGCATACAAGGTCATTTCAGACCCAGCCTTGATGGATGTGCTGCATATCTGTAAGACAAACTCCACTAATGCCACCTGCATGCAAGGCCTTAACCTGGTCTGTGAATGTACAAAAACTCCAACTTGCATACGACAAACAAGCACTGGAATCGTAGTCCACAGCCAAAAACAAGGTTTATTAATATATAAAACCGAAGATAAACATAAAGCGCTTTTCGTTTGGTTAATGGCACAAACATATTCAGATAAAATTTCAAATTCCAAAAACCACTTAAATTAGTTAAAGCCATGTGGTTATTCTCATTTACATAATTAATTACTTGAAAAAGTTAACCCTTTGAGAGTCTAGTTACATTAGAAGTTCCTACATAATTAAAATCACGCTTAAAAAGTAATGAAATAAGATGAAACAACCAAAATGGAGCAAAGACAGTAATAGTAGGTATAAAAAATGTATATATATGAAGAGGATGAAGAATGGAAAGGCTGTTGGCCCAGATGACATACCAGTGGAAGCATGGAGGTGCTTAGGAGAAATGGCAGTAAAATTTTTAACCAGATTGTTTAATGAAATTTTGGAAAGTCAGAGGATGCCTGAGGAGTGGAGAAAAATTGTTTTGGTACCTATCTTTAAGAATAAGGGTGATGTGCAGAGCTGCAGTAACTACAGAGGGATAAAATTGATGAGTCACATCTTGAAGTTATGGGAAAGAGTAGTGGAAGCTAGGTTAAGAAGGGAGGTGATAATTAGTCATCAGCAGTATGATTTCATGCCAGGAAAGAGCACTACAGATGCAATGGCTGTCTGAGAGTATTGTTGGAGAAATACAGAGAAGGTCAGAAGGAGTTGCATTGTGTCTTTGTGGACTTAGAGAAAGCATATGACAGGGTGCCTAGAGAGGAGTTGTGGTATTGTATGAGGAAATTGGGAGTGGCAGAGAAGTATGTAAGAGTGGTACAGGATATGTACAAGGGTAGTGTGACTTTGGTGAGGACTGCGGTGGGAGTGACAGATATGTTTAAGGTGGAGGTGGGATTACATCAAGGATCAGCTCTGAGCCCTTTCTTATTTGCAGTGGTGATGGACAGGTTGACAGATGAGATCAGACAGGAGGCCCCATGGACTATGATGTTTGCAGATGACATTGTGATATGTAGTGAGAGTAGGGACCAGGTTCAGGAGACCCTGGAGAGGTGGAGATATGCTTTAGAGAGGAGAGGAATGAAGGTCAGCAGGGCTAAAACAGAATATATGTGTGTAAATGAGAGGGAGGGTAGAGGAATGGTGAGGATGCAGGGAGTAGAGTTGGTAAAGGTGGATGAGTTTAAGTACTTGGGATAAACAGTTCAGAGTAATGGTGAGTGTGGAAGAGAGGTGAAGAAGAGAGTACAGGCAGGGTGGAATGGGTAGGGAAGAGTGTCAGGAGTGATTTGTGACAGACAGGTACCAGTAACAGTGAAAGGGAAGGTGTATAAGAGGGTAGTGAGACCAGCTATGTTATACGGATTGGAGATGGTGGCATTGACATAAAGGCAGGAGTCAGAGCTGGATGTGGCAAAGTTAAAAATGCTAAGATTTGCACTGGGTGTGACTAGGATGGACAGGATTAGGAATCAGTATATTAGAGGGTCAGCTCAGGTTGGACAGTTTGGAATCAAAGCAAGACAGGCGAGATTGCGTTGGTTTGGACATGTGCTGAGGAGGGATGTTGGGTATATTCGGAAAAGGATGCTAAGGATGGAGCTGCCAGGTAAGAGGAAAAGAGGAAGGCCTAAGGTAAGGTTTATGGATGTGGTGAGAGAGGACATGCAGGTGGTTGGTGTGAAAGAGCATGATATAGAGGACAGGAAGAAATGGAAACAGATGATCCGCTGTGGTGACCCCTAACGGGGACAGCCGAAAGAAGATAATGATGATGATATATATATATATATATATATATATATATATATATATATATATATATATATAAACACACTTCAACCTCTCGCCTATATATACTATTATATGATAGTTTAACTCTAATCTACTTCTATACTAGATGTTCCATTCTTCATATAGTTAGACTTTAAAAAACACTAGATAGAACAAGTTTCATTTAAACACGGGTATGTGAAAGCACTGGCACGCAATTGCCATAGCAACTCTAATTTTTCTAACAAGATGGTAGTTGGATGTCCCCTGAAGTCTATGTTCACTTGGTCTATGGCCCTGTATTTAAATTTATGTGTGTAACACTGGCTGATGTGTCTTGCCAATGCATTTTCCATCTTGTTTTTGTTGATGCAATACAAGTGCTCATAAATGCACTCCCTCAGTTTACATTCGGTTTTACCAATGTAAAAAGTGGGGCATAACTGGCACTGAGCTAAGTAGATAACTAGTTTAGACTTACAATTGTATTTTCTTTATGTGTGGCATGTGTTATTCTGTACCTGGCATTTATTTCCTGTCTCTATCAATTTACAGAAATTGCACATTTCACATTTAAATGTGTAATTTCTGTAAATTGATAGAGTCAGGAAATAAATGCCAGGTACAGAATAACACATGCCACACATAAAGAAAATACAATTGTAAGTCTATACACATTTCACATTTAAAAACTGTGGTGGTGGTGCTGCGGTAGCGTTGTTGCCTCACAGTAAGACGTTGTCCTGTTCGATTCTCAGCTAAAGCGTCTTCTGTGTGGAGACATGCGTGAATGGGCGTACCTTCGTTGAAGGTTGTGCGTCGGGGCTGCCAACTCGGCACATAAAAATCTACTGCCAATCATTAGCGGACCAGAGTTCCGCTGTGGCGACCCCTAACTGGGAAAAGCCGAAAGACACAA
>NC_056751.1:369346048-369416048 GCF_019279795.1 Protopterus annectens
TGTAACAACTTACAGTAGTTTTAGTTCTAAGGTTAGTATTTTTATTGGTAACCATCTGAAATGTCTGGACTTGCTAGAGTGAGTCTCAAAATATGGCCAAAAGAACAAAGTTACACGTACGAAGTCTGAGATGACATTTCTCAGAATCTTACTTTTTCTCCAAAGTATGGTGATCTTGAAGTTGGTATATATGTAAGTTTGGAGGGGGGAGTTGTGGGCTTGCCCCCCACATGGGGTAAAGGGGAAGCTTGCCCTCTCTGCAAAAAGACATTTAAAGGGGAGGAGGGATTTTTGCAATTTGCTCTTCTCCTGTGTTTTTAGTCTTTTTTCTTTGGCTTGTCAGCACTCAGCATTTTGGCTGCCGACATTTCAATAGAGACCAATAACCAAAAATGTCCAAAAAAACTATGAAATGAAATCTCCGTTCCACCAGGTTAGAGCCAAATCTTTTAATAAAATACAATTCAACAATGAGCACTTTCGTCTGCTGCAAGGCAAACTTCCCCAGATAAAATCCCACTGGTACAGGTGATTTTTATATACGTAGACCCTTCCCTTCAATTATACAATTAAAATCAAACAATCAAACAATTTGAAAATGGTTAAAAATACACAAGTCTCAACATAAATAATGCTCAACAAAGTTGTTCCTTTTACAATTTCTATGGTTCACATTTAACACCACCTAATGCAGTAAAAATTATATAAATATATGCATATGTTAGTGTGTTTATACATATGCTTTTGTATATAATGTTGATAAAGTATATCTACCTCTTGGTAGTGTATGTGTTGATAGTGGTAAAAAAAATTTTTTTTTATATATATGTATATGTATATGTTGAAATTTATGTATATATGTGTGAATTTCAAGTACACAATGGAAATAGTAGAAGATTCATAGAGAATTGTAGTGTTTTACAAAGCAGATGTAAAACCAATGAACCTTCAGCCAAACTGTTACTAATCATTAATCCAAATCCAAATATTGTTACACAAATAAACAAGATACTATGTTGAAATAAATCTGGGGTTAGATAATGAGAAGACGTTATATCCCAGAATTAAGGGACAAGAATTAATAAAATATGTCGTACACACCTGATTTCCATAAATGGTTGTCTACCAAAATGAATGGTAAATTGTAAATCCATTTTAATCTAGTGAAAAATCAAACTTGGTACTTGTGTAATTTTAATGTGGGTTTGTACACTATTAGCCTTGCCCACTAAAATTGCTTTTATATTAATATATTCATTAAGCCCGGGATGGATGTTAGACCTAAGTCTCAATTGCCATTTAATCTCCTTCTGTAACAGAAGGTTCTTGGCATCTCCTCCTCTAGGATCTATATGTACGAAGTCAATAATACCAAATTTGAAAAGTGGAGAAAAAGGACAAACTAAGGTATGCTTGTAGAGGGCACTAGTTTCCTTTCTAGTTCTGATGTCATTTCTGTGTTCGTATATCCTTTCTTTGAGTGCCCTTTCCGGTTTGCCCACAGAGAGAGCCATTTTTATTTTGTAGAAAGTAGTTCAGATTGTTACGGAATTTTATGTTGGAATCAGGCTTTAGGTTTAATGAGGATTTCTTTAGAAGTGGGGTCTAGAGTTCTGGTCTTTTTATTTTATTATATTTTATTTTATTTTAGTTAATGTTGTTGACAGGTGAAGTGGTTCAGCAGGCAGTAACAGTTTCCAAAACAAGAGGCAGTAGTAGTTTTTCAAATTAGCATACATATTCAGATTACATTATAAATAAAACAGCACTTACAGTTGAATAACCACTTTAGTTGTGTTTTTGCATGAATGTTTTACATAAGTTACTGCATTCTGTACCAGGATGAGAGCATGAATACAATTCAATAATTACTGTAGTTGTGCTATTACATGAATGTAATGTACATAAATCATACAAGGAACCAGCAAAAGTTATTTTCATATTTACAGTGGCTACATAGTTGTCACTCTCTATTATTAAAGTCTTTAGTCTAATGGTGGCTAACTTTTGATGCATTTTTGGAGTCCTTGTGTGTGTGTATGTATATATATATATATATATATATATATATGTATATATATATATATATATATATATATATATATATATGTATATATATGTATGTATATATATATATATATATATATATATATATATATGCATACACACACACACGCACGCACACACACACACACACACACACACACACACACACACACACACACACATATATATATATATATATATATATATATATATATATATATATGTGTGTGTCTTTTTTTCATTTCCCCTGTGTTTAACTGAATGTACATTTATGTGACAAATACAGGGGTGTGTTTTAATGTCAGTGATATGGATGGCCAAATTGTGGACATGTCAATGGTATGGAATGTAAGTACAAGTAAGTGGGGTTGGGGGGATGAGACTTTGTCTGTGTGTATGTGAGTTAGGGTTAGGGTCGAGGATGAGTGAAGGATAGGTGTGTGTTTGTGTGCAAGTTTGTGTATTTTAGGGTAAGAGTATAGGCTAGGTTGGGGATAGATGTAGTGTTGTCTGTGTGTTTTTGTGAATGCTTGTGTGTCTGAGTCTATCTTGTATACTGGCAGTGTTTCAGGAAGGTTTTAATGACATTAAGGTATAGGGTTAGGGTTGGGGAAGGGCAGCATCAGGGTTAGGGTTAGCATCCATTACTAAGGTGGTACAGGGGGTGGAGCCAAGAAATGAAAAATGCACATTTTTTATCTTATTCAAATATTCTTTGCAATACTAATTTCCCTGCAGCTTTGTAAGTGGTTATGTCTAGGTTTTGCTCTAGGCTAATGGAGAAAGATACAGTTAAGTGACTTGGTTTTCCAGATAGACTATTTTCCGGAATGCATTCTGTGCCCAGAAAACTTGCAGTTGTCCTCCATTATCCTCTTGTCCAAGATCTTGTTTATCTTTACTTATAATAGCAGTATTCAGAAACGTACGTTGAGATTCACCGGAGAGTGTCTAACTGTCTTCCAATGACACTCTCTGCTTAGTGTTCTTTGTCATATTTTAGACATGCACTGCAATCATGCCTTTCTTGTTCATCAACAAAATAGTACCTATACTAGATTAAAAAACAGAACTTGGATAGTATTTGCTTCAGTTTGTTATGATATTTTTCACTCTGAGAGTTTACAGTAGAAACAGTGTGAATTTCAAAAGGCTCAGTAGGTTTATGGCCCCACAGAGGGAGGGAGAGAAGGTAAGTATAAGTGACAGTGCACAGTAAAACAAATGTGACTCCCAAACAAATCAGTAGTTTTAGGACCTCATTAGGGTGGAAATGTCAAGGATACATGTATATCTTGGTGTTTTGGCTTTTCTTTGACCAAATGCCTTAAAATGTGATGACTATGATAATACAAGTCCTATGGAGACAAATTCCAAATAAAATAGTGTACGATGGCATTTATAACAATTTATTACACACTGAGGAAGATGAATGGCACAAAAATACTGCAGAAAGGGAAACTTTTTTTAATGTAGCAGTGTAAAAATTAGTATTTAGGGAGGAAAGTTTACTCTTTGTAAAAGAACTGTTATATTTAGAGCATGCCTGTCCTTTAATTTCAATTCATATTTATTTAGCTGCCATTACTGTTTTATGCATACTGTGGCTATTAAACTCATTATCTAACTTGTCTTCACAGTTCTCCACTCATTAGTACCATATTTATGCATGCCACCTCTAGGTAAACTTCTGATAAATAGTTGTTAATATATTTGCCTTTCATGCATCCATTCTTTTTTCATACAGAAATTCATAGCAATCCATGGGCATAAGATAGGTCTTTTTTAAATTTTGCACAATATGCTTCTAATATGGCAACATTTGTATTCATGTCTATTTTTTTAATAAGTATGGTTTTAGTTAACATTCCTCCAACAATTCTTGTAGAAGTAAACCATGGCAGAAAACCACCAAAATAAAGAAAAATGACGACCAGGCTGCAAAATCCACACATTTTATTCCTCCAGATGTCCAGTGATATTGAAATTAATGTTATTATGGCTGTGAATCTGATAACAGGTACTGACATTTTCACAGCTTTTTCAAAGGTAGTGAAGCAGTTTTCAATCATTTCAAAAATGCATGTCATAAAGGAAATGTGTGGTTACCTTTCTAGAGTAAGATCTAGCAAGGTATCACTATATGGGGTTTCAAATGAAGTTTATGCATTCTGTGTCTGTTTAATATTTATTATTTGGAAACTATTTTACTCCTTCTGAAATACTTTGAAGAAGATAGTATTGTAACCATAAAGATATATTTGTCTGGCACATGAAATTCACTCATCTAGGAATGGAATATCCAGTTCACATTTTTCCATTTAATGTTTAGGTATTTTTAAATGTACAGAAGATAATTAGTATAAAGATGTATTATGTATTTGTTATACTCTACTTTGAGAGCTAAAAAATATAGTGATGCCTTGTCTTCCATGCTTGTAAGCTGCTGCTCATGCATGTTTGATAATGTGTACTGCATCTGTTATAAGTTGAGGTAAATGTATTTTTAAGATACTAGTACAAGACAAAGGCAAATTAAAAGTTTTCTAAGAGTCATCCATTTTAGACTGGGGCTTACCCATAGTGTTGGACAGAAGTCAATGTATTGTGGTACTCCAAGCCATCCACGTGAGACTGGGACTTCACTTCAGTACCAGACAGAAGTTGAGATACTTCTGTACTCCCAACCATCTATTTAGAATGGATCTCATGTTCAGTCCTGGACAGAAGTTAATATATTGAGGTACTCCCAGTTATCATCATTGGCCATCCCGTTGTAAAATGTCAGCTAAGTAAAAGATCCTGCCCATCACCTACTACTAGAATCTTTAAGAAATTTGTTAAACTACCATCCACATGCATCTATGAAACTTGTACTGAACTCTTTTACCAATGTTGTGGACAGAAAGCAGGCTTTTAGTAAACATTTTTGCTCTCCTAGCCATCTAAGAAAAAAAAAAAGTTCAGATGGTAGATAATATTTCAATTTACTTAAGTTAAGAGAAAGGGGAGCTCCAATGGTCTAAAGTAAACTTCCCCAAAGTACAACAGATTTAGTTTTGAATCTAACTTGGGATATTCTGAAAAAAGGGTTACAATGTTTAGTAGACAAGTTACTAGCCACCCATCTGCAATATCTCATTATCCCCAAAGAAACTATTCTGTGCCAAACTGTTATTGCTGAGCTCTTTAAAATTAATTTGGGGGGGCTGTACATTACTGGGTGTCCCTGTACATTCTAGATTCTCCTTCTCTTTTCCTGTCTCTTCCCGTTAGTAAAATTGTCTACCCTCCTAGCCATCTAAAAAAAAAAAAAAACAAACAATTTTCAGATCTTCTAGATTGATTAATAACCCTGTACCAAAAGTAAAAACGTACTGCTGTCCGCTCAAAGTGGGTTGTCCACCTATGATAAATGTACAGAGTTCTTAGACCATCTGGTGGCAACACAATATTGCCTAGGAGGTGAAATCCCTTTGCATCTATATGGCTAGTCATTCACTATTCTAGGATTTTCATACCTGATATCTTATATGCAAGGCTTGCACTCAGTTGAAGGCTTGTTATAACATTAAGAAATTCATTAGCCAGGACAATAGGCTGACACTGGGCAGTGCTGATTTCATGTAACATCTGTTGTGAACAAGTTACCTGCTGTTTTTGGAGAAAAAGAATATATTGAGTAGTTTATCAAAAATGCTATCAGCAGATTTATTCTCCTTACTTTGCCACTCACTTGTACAGCATCTATGACTATGTAAAACGAGTCCTTAAATCTACAGTGAGGAACAAGTCATTAGGATATAGAGGTCAACTGTCTGCACTGAAACAGAGGTTTAGCCTGAAGGAACACCCATCTTGCACAAACCTCAGATGAAACCCAACATTACTTGGAGTGCTTTTCCATAAAGTGCATCTCCTTTCAGCTGGTATGGTGTTTCTGTGGGCCTGTAGATATTTCCAATCATGTTATGTTATTTTAGGACTCACTACTCATCTCTGTGTCCTTTAGATGTACCTTGCCTCTACCTTACAGCACCACTGCATTTGGATAAATTACTTTGTAATGTTAGTGATTTCTGCAGGTAGTAGCACTTTAACATTTCAGGACTAGATTTGACAGTCTCTCTGCCATTGTTTATGAATTTGTAGGTTACATTTATATGTTCTTGTGAATATTCCTTGTACAACTTGGTTATGTATTAACTGTCAATTCTTTACTTATTATATCAGTTTTGCATTCTTACTAAACTCTGATCTTAATTTTCCATCTCAATACCAAACGATTGCCAAATTCCGGTAATCACGGCCACACATGTAGAAACCACACTCTCCAAAGCTAAGAATACAGCATCCATGGGACCAGATGACATCCCAGGCTGTGTACTACATGAACTACAAAATGAACTGGCACCTCACCTAAGTGTCAGGTTTAATCTTAGCCTCACCTCAGGCTTTGTGCCCACTAAGTGGCTCACAGCTACAGTTATCCCACTCCACAAGGGGGGATCCACCTTGGATCCCGGGAACTACTGTCCCATCAGTCTGATGAGCCTGATCTGCCAGGGCATGGAACACATTATCATGGAACTTATAAACAAAGACATTGGTAACCTTAAAACACTGGACCCCACCCAGTTTGGGTTTATGAAGGGCCGATCTTATCTCCTTAACCTGACTGACTTCTTCAAATCAGTCCCAGAGCTGTGGACAAGGGTAAGGTGGTCCACCCAGCCTAACTGGACCTCGCCAAGGCCTTCGACACCACCCCCCATTCTAGAATCATAGCTAAACTTACTAAGCTGGGCATAAATCCCTAAGTCACTCGATGGGTTCCCAACTGGCTTACTGACAGAACCCAGACTGTAAAAGTAGCCGACTCCAAATCCAACTTCAGACAAGTGACAAGTGGAGTACCTCAGGGTTCAGTCCTAGGACCGCTCTTGTTTGCCATCTACTTCGCTGAAGTACAGGCCAACACTAAGGGACTCTGGATAACAAGGTTTGCAGATGACTGCAAAATGGGAGCCATTATTGAATCCCCAAATGATGTGGATATTCTACAAAAGGGCCTTACAGAAACAGATGCTTGGTGCCATAGCCATGGGCTCAAGCTTAATGCCAAGAAATGTATAGTTATCCCCTTTGGGAAAAACCATGTACCCATGAATAACCACATAGGTGACAGTACACTAAACACCGAAAGTGTGTTGAGAGACTTAGGGACACAGGTGGACAGTGGTCTCACCTTCAATAACCACATCACCACAACAGTCAGGAAATCCTTTTATGTGGCACACCTCATCACTAAGGGCTTTTCATCCAGAAAAAAGGAGGTCATTGTCCCACTGTACTCATCCCTCATTAGACCCATTATAAAGTACAACGCCCCATTTGGTATGTACCTCACAAGACATCTGCAACAGCTGGAAAGGCCGCAGAAATACCTCACTAAAAGAATCACAGACCTAAAGCACATGCCCTATGCTGACCATCTAAAAAAACTCCTGCTATACTCTGTGGCATATCATCTACTCAGAGGCAATCTCTGCTTAACATACAAGGCCATGTCAAACCCTGAACTGTTGGACATGCTCCACTTAAAGAAATCCCTCAGAGCCACAAACTCCAGGGATCTAAACCTTGTCATCACAATGAACAAAACATGCTGGAGGGATAGGTTCCTGACCCAGGGACTCCCCATACTCTGGAATAGGCTGCCCATACATGTCAAGCAGAGCACCTCCTTGGCCCTCTTCAAAAGGAACCTTGACTATTGGATGGGAGATAGGAAATTCACCCTGGAGATCATGTCAGTTGCCCTGTTAGACAGGGGTCCAGGGAAGTAAATATTGTGGGAAGAAATATCCAGGGAATTGTTATGGCTAGGCTTGTATGGGCCCTAGGGATGATAGCCTAGTACCAACCTATGAACCACTGCCTTTCAGATCCACATTCATCTTGGCTAAATGATTAATTTGTTTATTGTACAGTTTTTATCTTGTAACTGATAACATTGTTTGAAACTGCTTGAAATTGTACCCATGAATAACCACATAGGTTATCTCAACTTCTGTTATTTTCCACTGCATTTCTATAGTACACAGATTAAGTGTGCAGTGTGTAAGGTGAGTTGATGACCTTGCTTGCAGTTAGATTACTGGCTTGTCTCTGCTGGCAGGAGAAAGAGGGCCAGACTAGTTCCAGGCATGTGATTGTAATTAGATAACTTCTAGTCTGTTACTATTGATTGGAGTGCTCCAAGGAGTGTTTCCTTGCTGTTTCCCTATGTATTTACACAGGAGTTTTAGTTGCAATGTGTACTGTAGACATGCAAGCATCCTGACCCATATCTGTTTTCATACCTCGTCCCTCCCCAAACCCCTATTAGGTAGTGTCACTAGTGATAAACGTGATGTCAACTGCCCACATACCTCTCAAATGACAGATTTTTGCATCATATTTTTGAACTGTTCCTCATAAAATTTGCGATTTTCTGACAAACCACTGGAATGATCTGAGGATTTATGTCACTAAATAATAATATACATTTGTGTTTCATACTTCATATCCTTCAGAAAAATGCATGCTAAGACAAATTCTGTTATTCTAGCAACTTTCTAAGTTTATAAGAACAATATTTAAAAGTCTGTCCCTATTTTTGGGCCTTTGCCCCCCCCCCCATTTTGTTAGGCTTTGTCAAGGTTTTTTGTGCTAGAAATTTGAGAGGTATGACTGTCCACAGTTGTGTGATAAGTCAGTCTCTGTACTAGGTCCTCCAAGCAGTCTCTAAACAACCCATAGCTGTTATATATTGCTCTAGGCAGCCCATCGGTGTCGTATGTTGTTTATAGTTTACAATGACTAATCCTTAATTTCTGTGTATTGCCTATAGTTCACAGTAGCCAATATAAGTTTAAATTATCTAGTTTAACTAAATATAGTTAATCTGTATTAGGCAGTGTACACCTCTGTTAGAGACCTTACACAGTTATATTTCTCCATATGAAAAGCCATATTGTTATATCCCTCCATAATACTGCCCAAGTAACTATCTCATCTGGCTGCATATTGTTATTCTATGAAATTGTAATTAATTTCAGTGAATCCCGTGAACAAGAATGGAAGGACAACCTGCTTGTTTTGCTTACGTTGCCAGCCTCATATCATTTTGTATCCTCAGGCAGTGTAGAACTGCCTTATTTTCATAGATAATGGCCTCTTACTCAACACTAACAGTTTTGTGAAAAAATACAAATATTTAGCAAAAATGAAGGCCTCACTCTCACAAAAAAATAAAAACAGTCCCTCCATATTCTACAGCAAGCAGCATAAGAATGACTATAAAAATCTTTGTCAACACCTCCTGTATCACATCATCTTGAAATGCAGTTTTAACAAAGAGTCACTAAGAGTCGCACCATTCCATATCCACAAGACTAAACCACTGCACAAATAAAAATATTGTAGAGATTGCACATGCCTCATGCAGACTGCTCCTACTCAAGAACACAGATTTCTCACACACAAGGCTGGACAAAGGCAAGGTGTCAGTGAGTTGTCTTTCAGATGCCAAGATCTCTAATATCACAAGGGTGCTAAAGACCTTTTCACCTGACAGATATGACTTTGATGTGGTGGTGGTATTCCATGTGGGAGTGAATGATTTGTGATACAAAAACATAAGAAACATGCAGTGAGATATGTCTGAGCTCTCCATGCATGTTAGAAATGTAGGCCATGCATTGGTTCTGAGTGAAATCCCTGCTTCTCCAAGAATAATGTCTACATACAAAGAAAAGCTAATTGGCTTCAGCAATTGTATAAATGGTGGTGTCATTCCAGGGTGCTCTAGTATGTGTCTGCATAGAGCCCAAAATAAAAAGACTGTACAAAGTAGAGGTCAAACAGGTTTCCACGCCATCCTTTAATATATGAGTTAATGAACAAATTGAGTGCTTTCACCCCTGTCAAACTGGGGACTTCATCAAATGAATCATGCCCCCCTCAGTATGTCATATATATGCTGGTATATCCTTTTCTTGAAGGCACTTTTAGTTTTTCATACATAAAAACAATCACAACGTTGGCACTTGGCCACATAGACTATACCTTTACTGTAGCAATAAAACATTTTGTTCAACTTGATAACACCATAATATTTAATATGAATATTCACCATTTCAAAAATTTACTGGTATTGGGAGCAATGCCCACACTTTACAATCTCTACTACTGGTAAAACAGACACAGGTCTCTCCAAAAGGACCTTAAAACTGACAGCTTTCTTGCAGGGTTGGCTTCTCCTATCAGACTGCAGGACTGCAGCCCTCCCAGCAAGATAACATTTTGTAAATAAAATAATAAAATATAAATTATTTTAATACAATCATTTATTATCTGGCCCCTGCTTATTTAGCTATGAGTCTGATGAACTCGCTGAAGTCCCAGAACTCAAACTGTGCATGCTTGCCGAGTTCCGGGTAAAAAAATATAATTTTTCTGTAAATCCAGATCCAGACTGGTGTAAAAGCAGTCTGGATTAATGAGCGAAGGCATCAGTGTGATGCCCAGAAATCAATGCGGTTTTGTAACCGCATAGAAGTGGAAGGGGCTCGGACTGCCACATCCGCAGGCACGTACGTGATGTGATGGGCTGAATGGCTATTGATTGGTTCTCGCATTCTTCCTGGGCTTTATGTGCTGGGAAAAGAGCGAGAACCAAACAGTAGCAGCCGGTGGGCACTGACTGAATCAACTTGTTTGTGTATTTGCAATTTGAATTGCATAACATTGCACTGGAAATCGGTCATCCTGAGGACACGAGGCTAATACTGAATTTTTTTTTAATTCTTTCAATTGGACTGTAGTGAGTGACTATTAAGCTGAGCTGACAGCTCGCTGAGACACTGAAATAACAAGTAAGTGACATTTTTCTTTTCTTGGTGGAGTTGTACTGTCTGCTGTGACAGTCTCTTTATGCTGGCATGCTGTAGGAAATAATCGGTCTTTATTCTGGCATGCTGTGTATTGACAGCATACCTTTCAAATGTCCCTGATTGACTCAAATTTTGGCTGTGTCCCTCTTAATCCCTTCTAAAACTAGTGACTTTTGGAGGAAAGGTGGTGAATTACATTTGAATGATGACAAGAATTAAGAGTCATAGACTTATTTTACTCCAGAAAGTGTATATTAATTCATATGTTCTGATTCTGTCAATGTCTACTCTCAAGTTAGTAGCATTAATATTTTAAAAGTTTCCCTGATTGTCCCTGATTCTGTTAAAATTTGTCCCTGATTGGTTGAGAGCTATGAGACGGTATTGTGGACATGGTGCTACTACTGTCTTTGGTTTGGTGTCAACCACTGTAATCACAGCGATGTGTACAAGTGTGCTGAATGCCAGTTATCACTTTAAATGCAATTCATGTGATTGTTGTGCCGTGCTAAATGTATTTGTATCATCAATGCTATTTCTGTTTTCTAGTAGATATTACATTGAAGTAATGGAATATACGTGCATGCCAGTTATCACTTTAAATGCAATTAGTGTGATTTTGTGCAGTGATAAAAGTATTTGTATCATCAATTCTATTTCTGTTTTCTAGTACAGATATTACATTGAAGTAATGGAATATACGTGCATGCCAGTTATCACTTTAAATGCAATTAATGTGATTTTGTGCAGTGATAAAAGTATTTGGATCATCAATGCTATTTCTGTTTTCTAGTACAGATATTACATTGAAGTAATGGAATATATATTTCTGTTTTCTAGTACAGATATTACATTGAAGTAATGGAATATACTTGCATTATTTTCTGTGCATATGTACTGCTGTATCAGATACAGTAAGCAGTTCTTGGACGGTGGCATATTGGATGAGGGCAGCTAGCTTGTAAAGTATTAAATTGTAAAAGTTCAAAAGTATTTTATTAATACATCTATTTATTTTAATACTTAAGGTGGACAACTATTAAGTTAATTCTAAGACATTATTTTAATATTTTATTTGTTTGTGAGGGTGAAGTTTTGTGGAAATGCATGACTTTACAAGGGGGAGGGATGATATTTCATTTGTACCCATTCATTAGTTGCTATCTTAATTGTATCTATTTAAGCTGCTGGGTATGCATTTCTTACATTGTTCTGAAGAAGCCTGATAGAGTTTGGCTGAAAGCGCTTGACTACATTAACTTGTGTTCGTGTGGTCACTGTCACTGTGATTTTTGAATAAATCTTTGTATCATTCAGCCTTGGTGTTTTCAACTTCTTTGGTATAGTACTGTTTGTATGTTCCGCCAATATATTTGGCCTTGTCCAAATTAATTTCCTGCGTTAAGAGGTATGCGCAAATAAATCATTTTATAGAATTAGATATATCCAAACCTGTCAACTGTCCCCGATTTTGGCTCAAAATGTTGCTCTCCCCTAATAATCCCTCTGCAAAGTGGGAAATTTGTAAGAAAACGTGGAGGGTTTACACTTAATAAATAATTGTAATGATCAGTTATAGATTACTTTTAATTTCAGAAATGCGTGTAGATTCTCTTATTTTGTCATCTGCTTAAGTTAACAGTATTAATATTTAAAAAAGTCTCCCTTCTTTGACAGGTTCCCAGCTGTATTATGTGGCTATTTTATATTTTTGCATCACATTTTTGGTCCGTTTTTCATAAAATTTTGGTTTTCTGGCAAATTAGTGGCAAATCATTACAGATTGAAGTTAGAAAATAATGACCTTTGAGTTTCAGATTTCATACCCTTCAGAAAATTTATACTAAAACAAGACCTAATTATCTTTCTAAGTTTAGAAGAGCAATATTTAAAAATTATCCTAATTTTTGGGCCTTTGTCACACTTTATTTATGGTTTTGTCCAGATTTCTTGCTCTGAGGTTGGGAGATATAATAAATGTGTCATGGCCATCACTGTCAGCCAGAGACATTTCAAATTGTGACATATTGGTTGCACCCCACTCCCCCATGTAGTGACTCTAGATGTGTGCAAGCAAGGCAAGGAGCAGTTATGCAGTGTTAAGTGTGCAGAGTATCCCCCCATACAAGGTAGACACAAGTACTGCAGTGGCTTTTCATCTGTCCTTGATTTTGCAGAATGTCCTGGTTTTCTGTCATATTTTTATACTGTTGATTTATGCTTCTTCTTAATCAGAAAAAAACATGTTTTTGCAGTGCCTGTTGCTCTGTGTTTAAGTAGCAATGCTTTAATGACCATCAGGTAAGCTTGTCTGAGACTGTAAGATGCAAGTAAGCTTTAATAAACATACTGTTAAAGAATTACCAACACTGAAAGCCTTGTTTTTGTTGCCATGCAGAGAATATTTACATAACTAGATAGCGAATAGGCTTTGGGTATTGAAATGCATATGACAGTATTTGTAATAAAGGACAGGATTACAATATTTTCAGAAGCTCATTACAGTTGTTGGAGACTTGCAGTTATCTTTGCAGGCTTTACCCGTAAACTAAACAGAATGTCAATCTATCATGTGCGGTCCATAACCTGTGCAGTAATCCTTTAAGCAATTTATCTTGAGCTTGTTTCCTGTTTGCTGTTCATTTTTTACTTTGATCATGTTTTCCCCATGAAACAAGTAGACAGTTGTCAGGCAGCAGGCCTTTTTTGGATAAGAAACATTTTTACAAGTGGGGGTATCACAAAGATTGCTACTTTCAGCATGTTACTTGGTACTTTTATAAAGGTGAATATAAATTATAATTAGAACTGCAGTGCAAATAGAAGTGGTTTGAGCTGAGTGCTGCTTGTTTTCTTATACTTGATTTTGACTGGCATTCCATTAAAGTATTTAAAAAGTAATTTTGTTTTTTCATGCATCATAACCTTTTTGTTTCCACCTAGATATTAAGTAAGCTGTCATGTAGCCAATGCATTGAAATATTTATTTCTTCTACACTTCATTTTATCTTGATTGGACTCTCATAATGATGGTTTGGCACCCAGGGCAGCATATTTAATTAAAGACCCAGTTTTTGTGATTTTTAGAATAACTCCACCCCTTTCTATTTGACCACACCCCTTCCCATTGGCCCCACCCATTCAGATGTTTCCTGCAGCTCCTCTTTGATTTGAAGTCACCAGCTGCCACTGCTTTCTTGTATACTATAGTGGACTTGTCACCCACCTTACATAGATGGTCCTTGTTGACCCTAAAAATACTCCAGTTCTTAAAAATAATTTCACGAATATCAAAATTGTGATGTCAAACACCTGGTGACAAACCTGCTTTTGTAAACAAATGTGCATACATTTTAAGGATTTGTCTAATAATTTTACCAATCTTGTTTCTAGTAAATGGAAAAAACAATGCATGTGGGTATGCATTTCTTGTAACTAATGTTCTGTAGCTGAATCTTTAATATTACAGTTATTTGATGGCTAAAACATACAAACAGTCTGCTGTTTTTCTGCATATTTTTCTGTTAATGTTGTATTTGCTGCAAGCTGTTCTGTGTAGTGTGTACAAACTAGATTCTTTCGAATAGGGTGTATAAGTACTATTACTGTTTAAGGAACCAGAATAAAGTAAGTGCTCTCTGTAAGCATCAAAACCATGTTAATTATCAGCAGCTGTATTTCTGCATATTATCTCACATCTCTTAGAATTTCTTCTTTTGGTTAGAGAATTGACAGGACAGGTCCTCCATGATGAGTCACAAATCAGGGAGGCCTCTTTGGTGTTGTCTTGTTAACCACTGTGGTCCCTTCGTAGCCTAATGAGTCAGTATGCTGGGAGGCCACAACTGTCAAGTCACAGTCTGTGAAAGATGTGGACAGGGTAGGACTGGACAAGCCTGTCACCACTCAACAGGTAGCCCATGCAGCCTTCCTGATAAAATCCCTAGTCCCAGTGTTTTCTCATGAGCTGGGGAGTAGAAAGCTGTGGTACATTCTGCCAAGCCTGTAAAAGCCTCCAGACTTTTTTGAACACTCTATACCACAACACAACCAGTCCACGATCATTCTGATACCAAAGGATAATGAGGCAACCCCACCCTAGGGGATTTTAGACTTGAAGATTTTGGTCAAGGTTCTGGCAACCAAATTGGAAAAGGTATTACTCTATTTGATCCAATCACTACAAAATAGTGTTTAGAGTCTCAGGCTGGCATAATGGTTAAGATGTTTACCTCACAGAAAAGCGATACAGGATTTGATTCTCACTAAGGAAAATTGGCTAGACTTAAAATGGTCCACAAGGGCAGCTAGTATAGTACTTACATATGAACCTATTAGAGTTGTGGACCCTAAAAATCAATAAAATGTAAAACAGTTCCAGTGACAGGTATATATAAACCACCAAGGGCTTATTGACACATTAAACCGCAACATTTTTCTTAAAGGCATGCTACTCAAAAACTAAACTGCTTTTCTAGTACAGCGTAATGCACTTACTGTTTTTAGCTGTTTTTCTTAATTAGTCATTATTTATTAGCTATTGGTTTTATTGGAGGCTTATGATAATCTTCTTAACCTGCTTTTACTATTTAATGACTAATTTAATATGTCTGATCTAAGTCTGATAAGTGCAGTGGTGTTACAGATAAAAACACTTGCTGTAGTATCAATAAATGAAGTATCCCCATCAGTCTATTTTGAGGTTTTAGGCTCTGTAGCTTTGAATTACTTCATAATGGAATTACCCAGCCTGGCCATAAATATTGTGCTAATACACTTGCAGATAAATTGGGTGCCAATTTCATACCAGAAACATTCAAATTTCAAAGTCCCTTCCTCCACAGAAGATTATTATGGAACATATCTTCACCTCTTAACTGCACACTCTAAAGAAAAAAAAAAAACTATGTGCCTGTGTGGAAAGCACCAAACATGCTGTCTTTGAACCACACCCAAAACTGATCAGCTTAGGCACAGTCACAGCGTATATTCCTGAGGTATGGAAATAGTCCTTGTTATGCCACTCCATAAATGGGACCCACCTCAGATCTCAGGAACAATAGGGCTCATCAGATGGCATTTAAGAATTCTTGAGACAGACACGGTAAAACAAAAGCAAGAAAGATGAGGTGAAGCTAAAGAGTTACTCACATCTGTGTATTTTTCAACAACAGGAGAACTAGCTGGCCGTAACAGACAAAATAGTCCTTATCTGACATCATAGCCATCTTTTGTACTTATAGCTGTTGCAGATAAAGTGGTATGAATATTATTTCTGACTGCAGAGTTCTGTAATACAGATTTAGCCTCTTTTTTTGCATTAATGACATGATTCAGTAAACATGCTGCTTTTAAGACTTGCTCAACAGTTTTAATTATGCTGTATAATCAGGGGATTCCTCATTTCTGCTAGAAAGAGCAGACATTTAATTTCCTCTGAGTCAAACAGAAACTTGACTTGCTGCAGCAAAGTCCTGCTATGAATTTAAAGCTAAACTACTGTTGCATGTCTTAACAAGGCACATCTGACTCATTGACATGTATATAATGCTACCAAGATAATTTATTAATGAAGTCATTCATTCATTTTTCTTTTGCCTACCTGGGCACCCTACAAAGTTATGTGAGCTTTCCACCGTAAGTATACCTGGCAGCAGGCATATAGCTATCCAGTGTCCTTAACTGATAACCAAGTGATCATTAGTAAAGTCAAGAAAATGTAAAATGAAACATGTTAACCACAAACTCCATGCAATAAACTCAATAACAAAACTAGAAGGTAGTGAAAGCAACACAAAATCCAGACCACTAAAAACGTAGTGCTTTCATCCACATTTAATAACAACTGGACATCATCAGAAAACATGAAACATGATCATAGTTTTTCCATTCAAGGTGGATTTGTTTAATATCATACCCATAGTAGCTATTATCAGTAATTCAGAAATAATTGGTTGCAGCAGTGAATCACTGAAGATCTATTCTTTTTTGAAGGCTTGGCTGCAGGCTAAGTATTAGAAAACAGCATTTCATCTGTTCCTTATAATGAAATAAAATATGCGACCCATACTAGGACAATGTACAGAAAATTTAACTGTTGGATTTTATGAAAGTAATTGAAAATAATTGAGCTGCTTAAAATTATAGGTTTATTTTTCTGGGTTTGTAAACCAGTGCGTGTCTTGCCAGTGAAATCACTGGGAAACTGTATTGTAGCAAAAGAAAAAAAAAATCTTTACTAGCTGCTGTACTGATGATCAGGCTATGTACATACACACACACACACACACACACACACACATATATATATATATATATATATATATATATATATATATATATATATATATATATATATATAGAGAGAGAGAGAGTGATCCCCGTTTGAACTTTCTGTTTCCCATCCACTCATCAAGATTTCTCTTGAAAAGGGCCAGTGAGGTGCTCTGCTTGTCTTGTTTGAGAAATCTATTCCAGAGCATGGGTAGTCTCTGGGTTATGAACCTGTCCCTCCAGCATGTTCTTTTAATTTTGGTAATGAGGTTGAGGTGTCTGGAGCGTGTGGTGCGGAGGGATTGGGATCTCTTTAGATGTAGCATTTCTAATAGAGCTGGGTCAGACATGGCTTTGTAAGTCAAGCAGACAGACAGAGAATAGCTGGAGTTTTTTGAGTCTGTCCATGTAGGACATGTGTTTAAGGCCTAGGATCCTCTTCATGAGGTACTTTTGTGGCCTTTCCAGCTGTTGCATGTGTCTAGGAAGGTACATGCCAAATGGGGTATTATGCTCGATGATTGGCCTAATGAGGGAAGAGTAGAGAGAGATGATGACCACTTTCTTCCTGGATGCAAAACCCTTGGTAATGAGATGTGCCACATAGAAGGACTTTCTGACTACAGTGGCAATTTGGTGGTGGAAGGAGAGGTTGCTATCAACCTGTGTCCCCAGATCGCTTATAACACCTTCAGTGTTCAGTGGTCTCCCATCAATGTGGTAATTAGTGGGAACTGAATTTGTCCTAAAGGGGATAATGACACATCTTTTGGCATTAAGCTTAAGGCTATGGTTTTGCCACCAGTCATTGGTCTCAGTGAGGCCTTTCTGTAGGATGTCTACATCATTTGGGAAGTTAATAATGGCTCCCAGCTTGCAGTCGTCTGTGAACTTGGTCAGCCAGAGTCTGTCTGTATTGGCCTGGACTTCTGAAAAGTAGATGCAAAAGAGGAGAGGACCCAAGACTGATCCCTGTAGGGCTCCACTCATGACTGGTCCGCAGTATAACTTGGAGTCTGCTGTTTTCACACTGTGGGTTCTACCTGTGAGCCAGTTTGCAACCCACCTAGTGATATAGGAGTTTATACCTAGTTTGGTGAGTTTATCAATAATTCATGAATGGGGAATGGTGTCAAAGGTCATGGACAGATCTTGGTAGGCTGTATGAACTGCCTTGCCCTCATCCACAGCTCTGGTGACTGACTCAAAGAAGTCAACCAGGCTGAGCAGGCATGATCTATGTTTCACAAAACCTTGTATGTGATCTAGAGTTTGGAGATTCCCTGTATCCTTGTTAATTAGGTCCATGATGATGCACTCCATACCCTTACATATCAGACTTGTCACACTAATGGGGCAATAATTCCCAGGGTCTGTAGTCACTCCCTCTTTATGGATAGGGATGACTGTAGCAGTGTGCCATTCAGTAGGGGCAAAGCCTGAGGTGAGACTGTGATTGAACAGGGCACACAGATGTGGTGTCAATTCACTTTGTAGTTCATGCAGAACACATCCAGGGATATTGGCAGGTCCCATGGAAGCTGTATTCTTGGCCTTGGACAATGCAGCTTTAACCTGTGCTGCAGTAATGCTGGGTGCCTGTCATTCCTCTGGTATTGTAATTGGTCCTTTAAGGGGGGAGAGAGAGAGGTAAAGTTGGCACTGAATCTGTCGGCCAGTATGTTGGCAATATCTGTTGGCTCAGTACAGGAGGTACCATTTTGCAGTAACTCAGAGCAAACCTGAGTATTGCCGTGGAGATTCTTGATATAACTATAGAAGGTTTTGTGGTTGTTTTAGTGTCTGCCATAATTCTGCCTTCATAGCTGGCTTCAGAGGTTTTGATAAGGGATTGCAACGTTTTGTTGAGGCTAATAAAGAGTTTTTACAGATGTCCTTCAAGGATGCATCTGCAGTCCTAACATATGGGTTGTCCTGCCTCAGGCAGCCCTTTGGTCGTCCGGATTCCAAAGTCTGGGTCTGGCCTCGGCTGATGTCGCACTTCACCCGACGTCATAGCTGCTGTTTATTGGGTATAAAGGCATCAGCCGACGCCATTTTCCTCAGTCTTTCTTGCCGCGCGGTGCCCGAAGCAGAAGCTGTTCACAAGTGCCGGTCGGTCAGATCCAGAGATTTCTACTACCGAAGACTTCTAAAAAGCTAAGTACCCCGTTGGGGACTCTTTCTTGCCTCAGCCGATGTCAGACAAAGTAAATAATTGTTTAACTTGTGGGAAACAAATACCTCATAAGGATTTCCACTCTTACTGCCTTCCTTGCTTAGGCCCAGACCACGACGTATCAGCTTGTCTAGCCTGTGCTTCCTTCAACCGACGGACTCTTAGACGTCGGTTGGAGTTTGCAGAGGAGTTTTTTGGTCCCGCTTTTGCGTACAAAATGCCGTCGAAGACTCCGACTACTCAATTAGCTAAAAAATGCAAGGAAAAGGACCGACACTCACGGGCCGCAGTTTCAGCTGAAACCACGGCTAGGCCAACCGCGAGTGTCTTGGTTTCAGCTGAAACCAAGCCCCCGGTTCTTCCTTCGGCCGAAAGCATACCTCCGATAGCCGAGGCCTCACAGAGCATGGCGGAATCTGCTACTGAATTTACTGCTACAGAAGCAGGCACCCAGGATTTGTCAGACACTATTCCTTTAGACATATCTACCCCTGCACGTGGGGCTGCTAGACCCCCTGCTTCTATGTCTATCAAGGCTTTTGCCAGGGCTAAAGCAGCTAAATCTTCTAAGGCCTTTCCTGCTAAAACTCTTTCACATAGGCCTACCTCTAGTTCCCAAATGCTCAGCCTGGCTGAGGATCTCATTTCTTTGATCAGGGGATCCCAACCTCACCCAGACAGGGCCTCTCAGCCCCCTCCAGACAAGAGGCCTAGGACTAAACCCCCGGAACCTGTCTCTACAGATTATTCCTTGGATGACTCAGACATTTCAGACCCTCACGAAGGCCCATATTCTCCTTATGAGGATTTTGATGCAGAAGAATCCATTCCTTCTGCTTCTCCTCCTGAAGAATTTTCCTTTGGGGAAACTTTGCATGCGATGAGGGAACACTTCCAATGGCAGGGCCAGGATTTTTCAGATTCAAGGAAAAGGCTTAGGACCTTTTTACACTTACCACAGCATAGGCCTTTAGCCATTCCGCCAGTACTAACAGTTGTTGATGATGCATATAATGATGCCTGTACTGCCCCTGATTCTCTTCCTCCGGCCCCTGCCAAGCCAGACAGATATTACAGGGTCCCGGACACACATTACCATTTGTATAAGGCTCCTATTGCAGACCCTGAAACCATTTCACAGGGCCCTAAAGGTGTGGCAGCTGCCTCTGCCAAAAACCCTCTTCCCTCTGAAAGGGAATCTAGAGCATTAGAGAGATGGGGTAAAAAGGTTTATACTTCTGCTACTCTTTCGGCCAGGGCCTTGAACTTTCAATTTCACATGATTCAGTACCAGGAATTTTTGTTAGACCAGATAAACAAAAAACTGTCTTCTCCTGAACCTTTAGATTGCAAGTCCCTTCAGGATTTGGTACATAACTCTCAGCAGGTCAGTAACCATTTCTTAAAATGCGGCTTTGATGCACTGGAGGCTTCCTTTAGATCAGCTATGACTGGAACAGTGATTCGAAGGCATGCCTGGTTAAAAGAACAATCCTTACCAGACCATGTTAAGTCAAAACTCCTAGATGCTCCCATGGAGAAACAAAGTTTGTTTGGCTCCCCTGCACAGGAGGTTCTAAAGAAGGTGGAAGAAAAAGCAAAATCTGTCCAAACAGTCAAGGATTTCTTACAGGTCCAACCTCTGAGGTTTAGCCGAAATTGGCCTTCAAAGAATTGGTCCTTTCCAGATAACTCCAGAGCACAGAGAGGCAGAAATAGACACCCCAGAGGCAGAGGTCAATCTAGGGGTGCCTACAGGGGACGTCAGTGGCAACCTACCAACCAGAGAAATACTGCCACAGATTCAACTACAACCACTTCCACAGGGCAGACACAATGACTTGGCTCTAGTTCCGCCTACCAGGGAACAACTGGAAGCACCCTTGAGCTGAAAGCTAGCCTTATTCTCCGACAACTGGCATTACATTACAGGAGACAAATGGACTTTACAAACAATAGACAAGGGCTACAGGTTTCACTTCCACACTCTACCAAAAAAAGAGAGGAATGCCAAACCTACCACCAAGCCAAAAAACAGATGCTCTAAGACAAGTCAACAACTTACTGAGGATGAGAGCTATAGAAGAGGTACCACCTATGGAACAAGGCCAAGGATTTTACTCCAGGCTTTTCCTTGTACCAAGAAAAGAAAATCAATGGAGACCTATTCTAGACTTGTCCGCACTGAACACATACCTCATTGTTCCAAAATTCAAAATGCTGACCCTCCAGCAGCTTCTTCCCATGCTGGGCAAGGAGTCTTGGCTGGTGACTCTAGATCTCAAGGAGGCATACCTGCACGTCCCTATACGACCAGATTGCAGAAGACACCTCAGATTTCTTGCAGGATCAGAGCATTATCAATTCTCAGCATTGCCTTTGGCTTATCTACTGCGCCCAGAGTATTCACGAAATGCCTGGCATCAGTAATTGCTCATTGCAGGCTTCAGGGAATTCAAATTTACCCATACCTGGACGACTGCCTAATACAAGCGGACAACAAGGCAAAATTAACAAAAGATTTGGAAAATGTCATACAACTGTTGCAAGTCTTGGTCAACATGCAAAAGTCAAGACTAGTACCATCCCAAAGGATAACATTCTTGGGTGCAGAACTGGATACATCAACTCAGACGGCTTTTCTCACAGAAGAAAAACAAAAGCAACTACCAGCCTACTTCATGACATTAACAACACAAACTCGGCTTACTGCAAGGAAAGTCCTGCAAGCCCTGGGCTACATGGCATCATGCATAATATTGGTTCCACATGCCAGGCTGCATATGAGAAAACTACAATGGTACCTAAGGAATGTATGGTCTCAACACAAGCACAGTCTAGAAGCCCAGATTCCAATAATTCCATGCCTGAAGCAAGAATTCCTGTGGTGGGCTCAGGCCTGTCAGTGGAACAGAGGCTTGCCTTTCCACAAACCTCATCCAAGCCAGACCATCACCACAGACGCCTCAGACCTAGGATGGGGGGCACACATGGTGGACAAGTGTATTCAAGGCTTATGGACCCAAGACCAGCTGAATCTACACATAAATCTAAAGGAGATGCTGGCAGTGAAACATGCGATCCAGGCATTCAGACCACTCCTTCAACAGGGTCATCTACTGATAAGGACCGACAATACCACAGTCATGTGGTACATCAACAAACAGGGAGGCACACATTCATATCCTCTATGCCGGATGGCAATGGACCTGTGGAATGTGGCCCTGAATCTCAACATTCAACTTCAGGCCAGATTTGTACCAGGAAAAGAAAATTCTCTAGCAGACACCTTAAGCAGAACTACCACGGATGCTCACGAATGGATGCTGCATCCAGATATCTTCAAAGCCATAACAAAGAAATGGGGACTACCAGAGATAGACCTGTTCACCTCCCCACACAACCGCCAATTGAAGAAATTCTGCACAAGAGCATATCACCCACTTGCTTGGTGGGTGGACTCCCTTTCCTTCAGCTGGAAAAACCTGGCAGGATATGCATTTCCACCTCTTCCCTTGATGTACAAAGTTCTACTGAAGATCAGAGAGGATCAGCCAAGGGTAATCCTGATAGCTCCAGACTGGCCGAGGCAACATTGGTACCCGCTACTGAGAAGCATGTCTCGGACACATGCATGGCCTCTACCTCTATGTCCCTTACTTCTAACACAGGACAACTACAAGATCCTACATCCAAACTTGAAAACACTGCAGCTAGCTGCTTGGAATATTGCATAAAACAAAATAACCCAGGTTTATCCCAGAGGGTTAAGGACATTATCCTAGAGGCACGCAGACCTTCCACAAGGAAGACTTATTCAGCCAAGTGGAAAAGATACCTCATTTGGAGTGCAACAAAGGGAGAAAATGTCTCATTGGCAAGCATAGCACACATCCTGGAATATTTAGCAGAACTGTTCCACAATGGCCTGTCTTACTCCTCCATTAAGATTCATGCATCAGCAATTTCAGCAGAATACAACATGGATCCTCCTGTTTTCTCTCATCCTCTTCTCAGGCAGTTCTTGAGAGGAATCAAAAATGTAAAACTTCCAAGGAAACCACCTTTACCTACATGGGATCTCAACTTTGTGCTGGAAAAGTTAACACTTCCTCCTTTTGAACCAGCAACAACAGCAGAATTACAGTTCTTGTCTTGGAAAACTGCTTTCCTGCTAGCAATCACTTCAGCAAGAAGGGTATCTGAGTTACAGGCATTAATGGCAGTGCAACCCTTCCTTATCTTCCATCAGGACAGAGTCTCTCTGAGAACTAACCCTACCTTTATGCCAAATGTGGTCTCCAGAGTATCATTGAACCAAGCGATTCATTTACCTACATTCTTCCCCAACCCACAGAACAGGGGGGAAAGACTGCTACATACCTTGGATGTGCACAGACAATTACGCTACTATCTGGACAGAACTAAGACCAGCAGAAAAACTGACCAGCTTCTGGTAGCATATGCAACAGGAATGCAAGGAAAAGCAATTTCAAAACAGACAATCTCAAAATGGATAGGAAATTGCATTCGATTTGCTACTCTTTTCATGGAAAGACAACTCCTGAAAATATCAGACCTCATTCCACAAGAGCTACAGCCACCACTACAGCTTTCCTACGAGGAGTGGCTACCAAAGACATTTTAGAAGCTGCTACTTGGAGCTCTGTGCATACATTTGCCAAGCATTATAATCTTCCCTTATATTCTAGATCCCGAGCAGGTTTTGCAACTGCTGTTTTGCAAGGGATCTTAACTACACCATCTTTATCTTAGTGCCTCCTCCCCAGTTTGGCTATGGTATTCTACCCATATGTTAGGACTGCAGATGCATCCTTGAAGGACATAGTACAGTTTTGTACCTACCATAAATGTAGATGTCCGATAGGTATGCATCTGCAGTCAGGATTACCCACCCTCCTTCCCCTCTGTGGTATTCCTAGGGTATTTACCCCTCTTTTAGCTAGCTGGGGGAATCTATTATGGTGTATTTGTTTGTATATATGTATATATATATATATATATATATATTTTTATATTGTTTGCTCTCTACTGTTTGGAATTATTTGCATTTATTCAAATTTAGCCATCCTAGAGGGCACCTGGCATCTGGGGCAAGAAACACTGAGGAAAATGGCATCGGCTGATGCCTTTATACCCAATAAACAGCAGCTATGACGTCGGGTGAAGTGCGACATCAGCCGAGGCCAGACCCAGACTTTGGAATCCAGCCGACCGAAGGGCTGCCTGAGGCAGGACAACCCATATGTTAGGACTGCAGATGCATACCTATCGGACATCTACATTTATGGTAGGTACAAAACTGTACTTTTTGGGACTTCATCTTTTTCTGCAACAGTTTCTTCCTTCTATTGTAGAGTTTATTAATAGTAGGGGACCACTAGATTGGCTTCCTTTTTTTGGAGGAGAGCATCTTGATTCTGTTGGGTATGGCTAGTTCCATGCATTTATGTAAGTGTTCATATAGTGCACTGGTGTATGATTCGGCAGTCATGCATCTGTTTTCTATTGGCATGGGTGCTGTGAAGATAGCAACCTCTGTTTTTAGGAGCCCAAAGTCAGCTTTGGAGAAGTTTTTCATGGTGGTTATCTTTGCGGGGGGTGTGGATCAGATGTGGATTTCCACGGTGATTAGTTTGTGGTCAGATCTAACCAGGGATGAATTGACTGTTGGTATAGAGCAAAAGTTGCCCATGTTAGTAATAACCAGGTCAAGGATGTTGCTTCCTCTAGTGGGGGTCAGAATGCGCTGGTCCAGGGCATTGGAATTGATGAATTCCAGGAAGCGTTGAGCCAGTGTATGTATTGGTGCATGAGTAGTTTTCCCAGTTGATGGAGGGGTAGTTGATGTCACCTAGTATGAGAGTGTTGGGTTATTTAATGCTTGCCAGCTGCATCACTGAGGTCAGCAACATGAAGGCAGCACAAGTGAGTAGCAAGAAGAATGAACTCCTGCAAGTTATAATTTATTTAAAAAAAATATACATTTTGGTCATCACACATGTTATCACTGCAACCATTTCTCTGTGTGTCAGTGTGTGTGTATGTGTGTTTGGGTGTAAGTAGTAATCATTTCTGTGCACGGAACACAAAGAGGAGAACAGGAATATTTTGTTTCCATTTTAAGTTAATCTAGCCCTTGACAGCTGCTGGTGCCAGGCACAGACTGTATATTTTATTTTATACTGTTCCTCATAAAATTTGGGATTTCCTGATAATTCACTGAAGATTATAGCTAATCAGTAATGCCAGATATTATTGTTTCATACTTCTTATTGTTCAGAAAATACGTGATGTACAACTTGTCACTGTATTAAAGTCTTAAGTTAATTAGAGTAATATTTATAGTTTTCACTGACTTGGAGCCCTTGTTCCACTATTACTTTTGGATTTATATAATTTTGGGTATTTTGAGTTTCAGATTTTTATATCCATCAGAAAATATGTGTTAATGCAAATCCTGGTATTCTAGCAACATTTTAAGTATATAAGATAAGTATTTAAAATCTTTCCCTGATATTGGGTCATAGTCCTCCATTATTTTTTGGCTGTATTTATGATTGCTGAGCTAAGAGGTTGTGAGGTGCATATGGGCACTGAGGCCTGCTGACATAATCAAGTTACAGTCATTAATCTGGCTTTCCAGGGAATTTAATTGCAGAAAATGGGACATAATTTGTTTCATATTCCTTCGCACTCATTCATTGGCACTGTACATAATAAGAAGCTGTCTTTGGTGGTCTTGGCAGAATGTGTGAAACCAATCGATCATTGGCACGGAGGTCAGTTATATTGCCATCTCACATGACTTGTTTTTGTGGTTGAGTTCTTGCCTGTGACTCCTTCTGCGTGGAGTCTGTATGTCCTCCCAGTCTCTGTGTAGGTTTTATCCAGGTTCCATGGATTCCTCCAACACCCTGAAGACATGCTGTAGGTGAAGTGACATTCCTCCAGTTTGTTTGCTGGTAAGTGGGCAGTCTGTGCCTGTTTGCCTGCTTGTGTATCTCATGATAAACTTGGCTTGTTTGGAGCAATGTCAGTTTGTGTGTGTGTGTGTGTGTGTGTGTGTGTGTGTGTGTGTGTGTGTGTGTGTGTGTGTGTGTGTGTGTGTGTGTGTGTGTGTGTGCCTGTGTGTGCATATGTGTGTGTGTATATGTATGAGACAAAATTAATATAATTGATTTTTGATATGTGGACACATGATCAACATTGGTGGGCACATATACCTTCTAGGTATGACTATATTGCAGATGACCTGCATTAGAAGGAAGGATCAGATACCTGTAGGAGCTGGGGGGGGGGGGACCACTGCTGGCCTACTCATCTTGGGAGGAGGGAGGCAGCTCTGATTGGCCATATGGATTACACCTAGTTGGTGCACTAGATCTCTGTCTCAAAGAGCTCAAGTCTGTCAAGCCCAAGGGACTTCAATATGTGGAGACACACTTCCCCTCAGAGTGCAGCTATAGCAGAGCTCAGAAGAACTGCTGCGGGGACAGATATTTGCATAAAATACTATTACATCAAACTGTAACCACATGATCAAAGTTCAAACTGTTAGATAGATATAAAAGCTATAGAATAAATATTTGTGCTTTTTTTGTCCTGTAGGAGCTTGGACATTCTTGTAATCATTAAGATGGCAATGCTATAAATAAGGTGGGTGTCAAATATACTGCTTTACTGGAGTTTGACTAATCATAGAAATAATGACATAATTAGAGTAACTCTACCAAACTGTTTCAATGGTCATCATACACTCTTTACAATCCTGAAACTTAAATAAACTAATATTCTAAAGACGCTCAATAGATATGACCTTAAGCAAAGGCCCCTCAGTGTGATTGGCTAAATACTTATAGAAATCATTTGGGAATGTCTTGAGTGGAATGTATTGAGTTTGCAGGCAATACTGATCTGTTAACATTTAGCTCAGTTTTTTTGGACCTGCTAAACAAATATTCTCCAAAGGAGGCATCAGAATACAAGGCAACACTCAACTTTCGATGGAAAAATCAGTAAGAACATGTGCAAAGTTACAGCTCGGAATAATTCCATGAGCCTTGCAGGTACTGCCTTAAATGACAAAAAAAAAAAGAAAAGACAGATATAAAAGCTAGGAACTCATCAGGCTCTTAAAACAAAATTATTCTGTATGTTTACAACAAATAAATCTCAAGAATCTTCTTATCTTCTAGAATGCAACAAAAATGTCTGGAAAGACTATGGTCAACTTCCTGAATCTACTCACAAAAGTAGATGTCATAAACAAATTTGCTTTTTTCAGTTATGTTATTCTGCTGCATATGAGAAAAAAAACCAAATACAATCTGACAAACTGGGAAACTACCCATGGACCGGAGGCTGTCAGCAGTTTGCATTTGAACTTGTCAAAATAGTATCTGTAAGGAAATTGCTACTGAGATTCAAAGATGATCTCTCGATCTCAATGAATAATCTCCATTCAGCATTTTTAAAGAAAGTTGAAACCTGAACTTATAAAAAGGAATCTAAACAAAAGACATTTCCAAAACAACGGAATCAAGGTCAGATTCATGCCACAATAGAAAAGTGATATAAGCCTCACAAAGTAGAACATTGCAGAGCAATCAGTATCTTAAATGCATTATCAAAAATTGTTGAACTCATAGAATTAACTAACTACTTAAGTCATTATAACCTCATTACATATAGATAGTGAAGCCTCAAGTAAGGCCACAATATCCAAACTGCATTCCTTAAGCATGTTGACTATCGGGCAACTAAGCAGGGCAGGGTCTACATGTTGCCATATTGTTTCTAAACTTTTTAGCAGTCTTTGACCTATTTAATCACATGTTCTTGGTAAACAGATTTTATCACTAAGCATGCGGCCAATCGTTCATATTGTGGTTTGCCACTTACCTAGAAAATAGTTCCCAAGCTATAACATGACAGAATTCTCTGTCTCATACTTTTACCTCAGATATGGGAGTACAACAGGGTGGACATCTTTTCCAGTCTTGAACCAGTAATGTGTTCTATATTTAGTTCTGTTACTTTTTGTTCGGTGTACAGAATCCTCAGAAGGCAGATAAGCAGACCTGGTATTCCCATTTATTTAAGATCTTTCAGCAGTATGTTGTAATCTACGCAGTCAAACACTTCTGAGTAGTCAGTAAAGCCAAAGTTAATGTTTTTCTCAGACTCCCTTGCACTCTCTATTAGTAAGCAGATTTTGACAATTTGATTTCTGCTGCCTCTGTCCCTTTTAACCAACTTGTAAATCTGGTAGTTCTCAGTCCATATCGTGTTGGAGTTGAGCTTTCAGGTTCTTGAGCATTATCTTGCTAGGATGTAAAACAACTGCAGTAATTTCATAAATTGAGCACTCTTTATTATTGTCTTTCTTTGGGACATCTCTATGATATCCAGCTCTATATCAGAGAAACTAACCCCATAAGTATCAGAGATGCTATGGTCTTCTTCTCTAGTTCTTCTGTATGTTACGAACACTTCCTCTTACTATTTTCCACTTCTCCTATATCCCTCCCATCTTGGTCTTCTGTTACACTGATATATATACATATACATAGACATATACATATACATATACATATATATATATATATATATATATATATAGAGAGAGAGAGAGAGATAAAACTGAATAGCTAAACTTGTTGCAAACCAACAGGCTCTCTCACAACTCTGTAAGGTATTAAATTATATAAGGTGGATGCCATTAGAAAGCAAAATTAAATATATACCGTTCACCTTAATGCACAAATTACTATGCAATATTCCATATCTGGAGTTGGCTACTATACTGCATACCCAATAGCCAGCTTGAAACTGCTGACCCATATAATTTGGATAAAGATAGAGCAAATATCACAATTTGACAAAGAGCATCTTCTCTTTTTTCTCCATCAAGTTTATTATTTAAATTTTCAACTTTTACAGACAGACGTCTGTGCAGCTCTCATTCATAGTGCATCTATGTGAAGATCCTAGCTGATGGTCATAGTCTTAATTATGAGTTAAACAATGACTTTATTTTAGTATTCCTATATAAGTGAATACAGTCCAATACTAGGATGTACAATGTTAACATTCTCACTTATTCTCCAAAATCATTTTGTGTCTATCTAACATCTGAATGTGCGTTATAAGCAAACCTTCGTACATCCATTGTAGTCTCTGTATTTCTTGTTCTGTTGCTTCCTGGGAAATGTTAATTTGCTTATAGTCTGGGTTTATAAACATATTCTTGTGAGTGCCAAATAGTATGCTATGTTTCTACAGCCTTGTAATCCAACCCTATTAATTTATTTTTATATAATATAACTATATTCTGCATTGTTGCCCTGTAAGTTTGTCTCAGTGAATTGACTGATTCTGTCAAAATGTCCTTTTACCTGCTTGGTATTCCTACATTTCAAAATTATCTTTCTTTTGTTGACCAATGTCTACTTTTGCATATAATATTTCTTTAAAAACAATGTTATTAATCATACTGTGTATGATATTTTTTTTCATAGTTTCCCGTCTTATGGTCTAGTGCAGAAGTGGACCTTATGCAGTAGGGATAACCTGATTAGCAAAGCATAAATAAATACATTACTTAATTGATAAGATCTCAAGGTGTGGTGCAGTACCATTTAAAGTTTATTGTGAATGTATCAGAAATGAAAGTGCCATTGAGGAAACTTTTGGGAAAAGCTATGGTTTGCTGCTGTGCTCTGAATTGCTCAGTAAGTTAACAAAGCACCCACAGTAAAATATTTCATGTGAATAAGCTAGCCACATTGTAAAGATTGATGCAAGCCAAACCTGAAATTATTTAACTGGTACAATAATTTGTCTACAATATAAATTAGTTGTCTGTGGTTCCATAGCATATAATGCTAGAAAGGTTGTGCTCATAAAAAAACAGCTGTTAGCCTTAGCACATGAGAGATTTCATCACTATGTTATATGTATATGAGGTATTTGCAATAAGGCATGAATGGGATGTGTATTTTACTGCCACTGCCACTCGTCAGGTGCATACATCACAACACCCCCTTATGTATGTATATCACACACACACACACACACACACACACACATATGACACCTGTGAGGTTCAGAAGGCAGGATTTGCTTTTAACAAACCCAAACCGGCTTGGGTTTATGGCTTATAGATCGCTATGTCCTTATTATTAAGTTCTGTAGTAATATAATCCATTGCTTTTGCAGATAAGTGATGCAGGTACGCATTGCTTTACATTTATGGTGATTCAACAAATACCTCCTAACTGCAATGGAGGTGATAGGTTCATAGATTAGTACTAGGCTAACTGCCCTTGCGAGCCATTTTAAGCCTAGCCAATTATCCCCTTTGAGATTCAAACCTTGTACCCTGTGTTTGTAAGGCAAACACCTTAACCATTAGGCCACCCTCCCAGATAAGGCTGGTGAGGCTGATTTAGTAGATCCTCCATTGTAGAGTGGGTTGATAACCTCAGTTCCCCATTCCTCTGGCACAAATCTAGTGGAGATGATGTTGTTGAATAGGCATGTTAGCATGTCAGTCAGATGGTGTTTGGTTCTGACAAGAAAGAGGCCTGGCACATTACCAAGTCCCATGGAGGTAGTAGTTTTTTTTTTTTTTTTTACCTTGGGGAGAGCATTCAGGGCTTGCTTGGAGATGACCAGAGGTAGTGGTGTGGGTGTGCTAATAAGTTGGGGAAAGTTAGGTGATGTATTTGCTAATATGGTGACTGTATTTAGGGAATGAGTAAATGTTGTTGTTATGTATTAGACCTGAGCTTTTCTGTACATTACCTCTAAGGTTTCTGACACAGCTAAAGAAGGCTTTGTATTTGTCCTTAGCAGACGTAGTAATCTCAATTCATACTTAGTTTTGGAGGATTTGATTTTTTTTCTGAGTTCTTTTTTTGATCTTTCTGAGTTCATCTCCAAATGATGGAGTATTGTTTGCTTTTATGAAGTATAAGTTTCATCCTCTTATATATATATATATATAATAGTTTGTTCAATAAAAAGTGAGACCTCAAACAGAAGTTCTCTGCTTCTCAGTCTACTGACAATAAAGCTGAAAGAGAGACTTTGCCATGAAACCTTTTCCAGTGTTCCAAAGGAAAATTCTTTAGAGACAAAAAAAAGCACAAGATTTGACTAGAAGAATTGGGAATACCTAGGACTTGAACCAGGGTCTAGGGTTGTGAGATGGAGATGAGCATGAAGAAGACCAGCAGCAGTGAAATTAGTGAATAAATGTGAGACTTTAAAGCAGCAGTCACATTTGTTAAATATAGATTTACAAGAAAAATTGGATGAGATGTATTGGACTTTTGTTGACTTTGTGAAATTTGTGTGAGGACTAAAAGGCATATGCCCCACTTCATGTCAAGAGTAAAAAGAAAAAAATAACTGTAAGTAAAACATTTTTGTTCTTAACAGTGTTTGTATAAAACATTTTATGATATGATATAAATTACATGTTATATAGTAAAGCATTTTCAGTGATTATTGCATGTGATAAAACATATTAAAGTAAACAAGTACTTTTTTCTTTTTTAGTTTGTAGAAATGTAGGTATTACAATGTTAAAAGAGAAGAAAGACTGGCCAAATACATGTTAAGTTAATAGGCTGTAATCATGAGCTGATGAGGTAGGGGATGAGGTGTTAAAGTGCACTGATTATAATATATGTATAGTTGAGAGTTTTACTTTTACATAGATGCATGTATGGATTACTGCATTTGCCTTAATCTAATAACAATTTTTATGTAAACAAGTGGGCTATAAAACAGAAGACCACTGTGAATGTAATGAATCATTTTCCTTTAGCAAATAAATGTTCAATGTGAATTGATAAGTCTGCAGCTGATGGCAGCTGTACATTCTGTTCTTATGCTTCCATGGAAACAAGCTGACTATAGATGAAGACTATAAATCTTGAGAGGTCTAGACATTGTTTGCTGAGAGAATTTTAAAATTAAAAGATATAAGGAAAAGCAAATCATCAAAAAATAAAGTTTGGGATTATTTGAAGTAAATAAGAGAGAGTTTTTCTGGTACCTAAATACTTCATTGCTTTTACTAGAACAGTGTATAATTTTGTTTTATTTAAAGATAGCCCGTGCAGTTTTTCTTAAGGCTAAAAGTAAAGGTTTACCAAAAGTATACACACTTTTTTCACATTTGGGAGGGGAATAGAGGTAAGAAAAGAACACAGGATTTAGCATGTGCTTTAGCAAGGATAACCTTAATTTTAGGTTAGGTAATTGATTTGGTATAATTGTTCATATCAGGAGTGTTAAACTTCTTTTGTTTTAAGTTAATAGATTCTGTGGGTGTTCTGGGCTGTTTTGGGGTGTGTTTGGGTTTTTGTTTGGGGTTATCATTAAAACAAAAAGTCTAAAAAATATGACATAGGTTCAAATGGATATGACAGAAAACAACTGTATAAAAGATTAACATGTCAAACATTAATGTGTGCATGTAACACAAACAGTGGAGATAGGGATTTAAAAGCTGTCATGTATAATAGATGGGAATAACAACTTCTTATTATAATGGCTACACTGTTCAATTTTTTTGGAATGGAATAGCCTCACATGTACAGATTAAAAAGAAAGAGTATTGAATTATATTAATAGATGCATAATGCAGTGCTACAGGAGACATATTTAGAAATATTTGGAAATAAATGATTTTGTAAATTTGATAAAGAAAGGATGTCAATATGGATATGCAGCAGAATATCAGGGAGAAAGGAAAAGGGGTGTAATTATACTAGAGGACCTACAATAGTGACAGATGAAGGAAAAAGATAATTGTAGATTTGTGGCAGTGTGGGGCTACTGGCAAGGGAGGAGGATTATGCAGACACATATTTATATTCTACCTAAAACTGCTATTATGGAGCTACAGAAATTTTTGGGAGAAATAATCAGCTTTCTGCTGGGCATATTACTTATAGATGGGAAGTGGAATTTGATTTGCAACAATGAGACTGTATCTGGGGGACCTAGAAGGTAAAATATAACAAAAAAGTAGATATGTGAAGAAAGTTCTGAAAATATTTTATATGGAAGATGTGAATTCAGTAGTAGGAACTTGGAGAAAATTTACATGTTATTCCTTAAGGTACAGTAAATGGGCTAGACTAGACAGAAATTATATTTCACAGGAACGTGCATTTAATTGAAAGCTTCAACAGACTTTCATTAACAATTTCAGATCATGCATTAATAAAAACTAAGATAAAATACAGGGTAAACATGCGACACTGGTGCTTTCCCACCTACCTATTAAAAAGAGAATAATTTAAGGAATGGGTAGTGGAAATTGTTTGCGTGTTACTAGAGAATTTAGAAATTTCTTCAAAAGTTATAGCTTGTGAGTAGGGTAAAATAAAAGTGGAGTTTAAAAACAGGCTATAAATAAAAGAAAAAGAGACATGGTTAGGTAGTAACAGATATTATTTAGAGGGACTAACAAATGTTAAAGTATGGCAGAATAAGGGAAATTTCACAAAACAAGAAGAAGCACAAATGCAGAGTACTAAAGAGAAAATAAGGGTGCATCTGTACAATATGCCTGAGTTTAGAATGATTGCTGATAAGCAACAGGTTTTTTTTTTATTACTCTAGAGCTCAAAAATGTAGGCAACATAAAGTAGAAGGGGTCGTTACCAAACTTAGGGTCGTACAACAAGAAAAGTACCCAGAGAGATCCTGTAGAGGTATCACCTATATTTTGGAAATGTTATGAACATTTGTATAAAATGGTAAAATGTAGAAATCAGGAAAGAGCACAAATGGATATAATTATGGAAGACTTAAGTATGCCAGTTTTAGATGTGCATGAGGTTCAGTAATGAACAGTTAAGATAGGAGTTAACATATCAGTGGTGATGAATAATCAGTCTGCAAAAAAGTCACCAAGAAAAAATGGTATTCCTGTGGAAGTTTGTAAACTAGGAGAGAAGAAAATGATAAATATCTGAAATGTTTTGTTTAACAGTATTTTAAAATGGGAGGGCACCAACATCCTAGAAGAAAGCTGTGGTGGCTGTAACACCTAAAGACTGTAAAAATCCATCAGACCCAACTTCGTAAAAGACCCATTTCAATTTCAAATCATGATTATAAAGTGTTTGTTTCTATAATAGCTAAAACAAAGGGCAAATGTGTTGCCAAAATTGATATGGCTCAATGTGGCTTTGTGGAGGGGAGGTAAATATTTGACAACGTTAATAGAACAATGATGATCCAGAGGGAAGCAGAATGTAAGAAAATACTGCTGTTGTTGTTTGGTCTTGATGTATAGAAAGCATTTGACAGAATAAGCTGGGATTTTATGAGTAGGCAGTGGAAGCATTTATATTCCGTTACAATAATAATGTTAATTAGGAGGATATATGAGGGATCAGAGGCAAGAATTAAAGTGGGATTGCCCCTCTTTAATAAGTTGTGTCTGAAGAGAGGAACCAGGCAGGGTGTCCTCTTTCCATTTGTTATTTGCTTTATATTCAGAGACATTGGCAAAGACAATAAGGGGCTCAGAAATTTAAGGATATAATTAGTATGGTAATCAAGGAACGTTGGCTTTATTTATTCATTATTCTGTTCCTGGTAAAACTGGAAAAGGACATCTCAGTGTTGTGGAACATTTCAAAACAGTTTTCAGTTTTTTCAGGATATAAAATTGATGGAGATAAGTCAGAGGCTATAGTTGTAAATCATGTACTCACACATGAATTGGTTCAGTAATACTCATATTTGTGGGGACACAACAAAATGAAGTATTTAGTAGTATGCATTAAAATGGCTTCTGTTATGGCAGTTAAGGATATGTAGGAAGAGACTAAATAAAAGATAATACAAATACTGAGAAACTGCAAGCTCTTGTTTATTGATATGTTTAGCAAAATACACACAGTGAAAATGTTTATAGTCCCTTTCGTTTTATATGCAGGTCAGTTATACTTTTATCAACCAGAGAAGAAGTTGTGGACAATAATTAATAAAGAGTTTAAGGAATTTAGCTGGGAAGGGAAAAGGGCAAGGGTCAAGTGGGATAAGTTGATTCACCCAATAGAACAAGGTTGCTTAGGGCTACCTGCTTTGAATGGATATTTTAGAGTACACAATTAAGGGTAATATACTTAACATAAGCAGAAAGCTATAATTGAAAGTGGAAAAGGGTGATGAAACAGGAGAAGGGAACTCAAGAAATAAGGACAGAGTGGGAATTTGGATGCATATCCTAAAGAAGAAGAATAACAGCAATATGGACTATTATATTCATAAAGCAGAAGAAAGTATTTTAAGAACTAAGGCAACATGAGAATGGAGAAAGGAGATTTTGCTGATAAAGATGACTGCAGTTAGGAGTACAGGGAATAGGCAAGAGGGGGCTGGAATTTACTGGGGAAAACTGGCAAAGAAATCAAGGTATTGGAAATAAATAAATACGAGAGAGGAAAGGTAATAAAATGGGAAGCAGCCAAGAAGATATTTAGACTGCCTTCCCTACTACGGACTGATATTAGAGTATAAGCAAAGAGAAAGGGATAGGGGAATCCTAAGTGAAAGACATGCTCTGGTAGAGGTTTTAGTTGACTCTAGATCAGAAGCTGCTGTTAAAAGATGGGATAATTTGTAGAACATATAAAATATTGTATTGTAACTATAGGAATCAATCAGAGGAAAGTAGAAGTGATTGGGAAGAGAGACTGGATAAACAATTTACAGGGGAAGAATGGAAGAACTTACGTATGGCTCCCACATATGTAAAAAGGTTAGAAGATTTAAGTTTTTGATTTAGAAGTGTTTGCACAAGTATTTTATATCCCAAGTAGACTCCAAATAAGTTTTCCTCAGGTAGATGGTACATGTTGGAGCTGTGATGGGGAAGAAAGGGGTAACTGGGAATGTAATGAGTTGGCAGTCTTTAAAAATTCCTCACAGATTACTCTGTCAGAAATATTGGGTGATCAAATGGGTGTAACTAAGGAAATTATTCTTTTGAGCTGGATCACTGGATCTAAATTGCCTGGACATAATAAGGCCTTCTTAAGTTTAATTCTGGTGGCTACCAAAAAGCAATTACTAGAAAATGGAAATTAAAGTCTTAACCAACTGTATTTGAAGTACTGAATATTGTTAACAGAGATAACAGAACTGGAAGTGGGATCTTTAGAAAAAGGTAGGAGCAAATTACATAGAAATAAATGGAAACTGTAAGCGTAATACAGGCAGAATAATGTTCTGCAGGAGGAGCGATGTGTAAGGGAAGGTAGGAACTGAGCAATTCATATCATGCTGGACTGATGATAGTTATACAAATGAATATCTGTGATGCATAATGTATGTAACTGAGATCATGTCAATATCTTTTTCTTTTATATAACTATGTTTGTCTCTGTTTTAAGTGATAATTCAATAAAGGTGTTAAAAATGTAATCTAGAAGTCTTTTAATGTAAAACACATCTAGATCACAGTATATCTAAATCTTCTCATACAGCAAATACTCCTTTAAACTTCTGTTTTGCTGGGGGGCCTGCGATTCCAACACTCCCATCATTAAATATACTAACTGCATGGTTGCAGAAGCACTGAGAAAGGAAAAAGGACCAACACAGTGAATCACCACTGAGGTACAAACTTGTGGTGAGCATTAACAAGGTCGAAGATGTGCACTAGCCTTTTAAATCCTACCTTCAACACCCTAAACCATGTCAGGATTAATTCTTTGTTGCCTACTGCACTTTTCTATCAAATGTGATTAGACTAAATGTGTTTTAGAATAAATAAGTCTATGATCAACATTTTCAGTTTAGACTAAATGAGTGTTAGATGAAAGGTCATGTGCCCATATATATGTGTGTGCCTGTATATAAAATATATCAGTTGAGTGAAAATATAAAGATGTTTCAACCTTATCTACATGTCATGTTTGTTAACACTATACTGAGAAAACTGCAAACTGCAGCTGGAACAATGGTTGTAGAGGAGAGACAGATGTAAAATTGCATTTCCTACCTTATCTGTGGGAAGAAACCTTGGCTGTTGTGAGTTTCATCAGCTTTCTTTTACTGTCTCAGAATGAGTAAGCATGCCTTTTTGAGGTTATTCTCTCCTCCACTGTGGTCAGCCACAAGAATAATTTTACAGAAACTAAGATATGTGTGTCTTTCCAAATACATGGTAATGGACAGTGTGCTGCCTCAAAGAGGGTTAAAAAGTTTAGCATGTGGCTTGGCAACACAGAAATGCTTGTATCTTATATACTGGGTTAGCAATGTCATGTGGTTTTGTGAAAGAAAGGATAGCAGGGCCACATTTTCAGTAGTTCAAACAAAGGCAGTTAATCTATGAAATCTGGCAGGCATCTTATGTAGATTGAAGACTGGTACTTGTAGAATAGAGAATGTCCAAGAACATGATGAAATAAATGCAATGGCTGAAGACATTAATTCTTGATAATAACATCCATCCACTGAAGAGTATGACATGGGCCTGTACCAGTCTTAGCTGGTGTATGCTACAGCAGGTGATATTGTAAACTTTCTACTATAAATATAATTACCAAAACTGAACATTTCATTTAAAATCAGCTGATCTAGGAATAAACATGGGACCCTTGATAGCCAGTAAGCCATCAGCTTGTTCACCAAGCCTGAGAACACACGCACATAACTTCAATGAGGATGGAGTAAATTCAGAGATAGGGTGTGTTCAAGATTTCATGGTACAAACATAAGGTGGGTGCAGTGATGTGTGAAAGAATATAGGCTGTTAATGAGTTGCCTGACAACCTATCCAACAAGCTTGGAGAGGTGATTAGTCAGTCGGCTAAGCATCTTTACTGAGAAAAATCTGTGTTTCTCTGTGAAGCAGAATGTTAGTTTTTGACAGTAATGGATTTTTGTGCAGCAAACATAATCACAGCTATGTTTTTAATTATGTTGCAGCTAAGTAATGTGCAATTAAACAGCAATAATCAAATACGAAAAAAGAAAACATATATTGCCCTTAAGCCAAAGGGACTATAAATTACCTAGTAGGATGCCTACTAGACTTTCTTGGATTCTTGCACACTGTACTGCAGGAATTGTACTTTGGCTTCAAATCAGGGATCATACAAATTCTCATTTTTCAAGTCTGTAGTATATGTAGCCCAGAATACGTGTGCCAGTGGACCCATAAGATATTTATGTACACCATGAGGTATATAACCTATTACTTTTGCTTCTACTGGATTTAGACACTAAATTCTGTGAAAAGAAGGGTAACATCTGTATTTTGGAATAGTAATAGAAAATCAAGCTTTGCATCAACAGCACAAGAAAATTCTAATGGAATAATGGTAACTACAATCAATATTTAGAAACTATACCTGAGATTCATAAAGATCCTCATTGCTCCTGTAAATTGCCTGCCATAAATCAGTTTATATGACAGTGAAAACACATGTAATGAAACTCACAGATATCGCTGCAGTGAGAAAGATGTCATTACTGGCACATCAGCATATCTCTGAATGCACTCATTAAACACTAACACTGTCAGCAGTGTTTTCCCTTATTGTCCTTCCATCGCATTGGCAAACACACTCCCCTACATTCACATAGACAAATAGACACACACACATACACACACACACACATACACACACACACACACACACACACACACACACACACACACACACACACACATATTCACCTATGAAAAACAAGACCCGCCCCAGTGTATCACACCAACACAAAACTCTCACTTATTCATCTACACACTTGCTATAGTACACAGATACCCCACCCTCACACTGAACAGCTTCGTCTATGCCCCTACAAACATGCACAAACCTATCCTCCTACATTCACACCCTTAACACCCTCACCCTGACAGCTTCACTGAACTTACCTGCACCATGACTGCTTCCAGAATAGTGAATGAATTGCCACCATTTTTGATGGTATAAACTTTTTCTCCAACAGTGGTAATTTATGCAACCAAGTGATTTTCTGCATCACATCTGGTTCCACTAACTTATTAGCATTAGCTGATCCTCCAGATTGCAGTAATAGAATGCAGCTCTGCCAGCAGGACCACCCGCTGTGTTTGGCTCTTGCTAGCAGGAAGCCTCAGTATTAGAGCAGTCTATGATTTGGAAAGGCTTACTGTGAGTGGGAAAACTGCCATGTTAAGGCTTCCTACTCATGGCAAGCCTTTCTGAATAACAGGGCATAATTCCCAGATTCCAGATTCTTGTCAAGAAGA
Organism: Protopterus annectens; assembly: GCF_019279795.1. NCBI lineage: Eukaryota > Metazoa > Chordata > Ceratodontiformes > Protopteridae > Protopterus > Protopterus annectens. Next base: position 369,385,794 of record NC_056751.1, read on the forward strand.
TGAGAATTCATTGTCTAAGAAGTATAAATCACTGTCCCTGACACTGACTATTTCCCTCATAAGTTGACAAGCCTATCTGTTTTATAGGTTAATAGGTTAGATATATACTTCTGAGTGGTCGCTGTATGCATGCCTTTTAAGTAGGTCTGAATGATTTTGCTGTTTTTAAAAGGACAGGGCACTCTTCAGAATATATTATGTCATACAACGCATTCCAGGTCTAGTGACAAATTAACGGAAATTACAAATGAGCATGGCTATACACTCAGTGCTGAGATTTTTGGGGATAAAACTCCTTTTACGTTTTTTTTTGTGTGTGCCAAGTGGTGTTAGGTGTATTAAGGTTTAGCACATCAGTGAGGAGTGGGCTTACAAAGTGCACTATGCTTATGTACTTTGCACTCCTAGGCACAACTACTGTTTCACCTGTAGTGGTTTCCAAATTCTTACACTTTTTCCTGAAAGTTTCTGTTTGAGTAATCTGCAGAGAATTGGTCCCATCCTATGCAAGTGGTATTCCCTTCCTGAAACTTGCTGTTCCACCTGCTTTATCTTCTGCTGTGTTTTCCCAAATCTCTTTTTCTCTTTCTCTTTCCATATTATTTTTTTATTACATAGATTCATAGTTATGTACTAGGCTAATGGCCCTGGGGCCTTTACAAGCCTAACCATAAGATTACCCTGGCATCGTGCCACCTGACCTTAGTTCCCAGTGCCTCTGTCGAGTAGAGACACTGGAGTTATCTCCGGGGTGAATTTTCTATTTCCCGTCCACTCATCAAGATTTCTCTTGAAGAGGGTCAGCATGGTGCTCTGCTTGACATGTATGGGAAGTCTATTCCATAGTATGAGCAGTCTCTGGGTTATGAACTTGTCCCTCCAGTACGTTCGGTTGATTGTGGTAATGAGGTTGAGGTCTCTGGAACATGTGGTGTGGAGGGATTGGGATTTCTTTAGATGTAGCATTTCTAACAGAGCTGGGTCAGACATGGCTTTGTAAGTCAAGCAGAGATCGCCTCTAAGTAGGCGATATGAGACAGAAAATAGTTGTAGTTTTTTGAGTCTGTCCATATAGGACACATGTTTAAGGCCTAGGATCCTCTTTGTGAGGTACTTTTGTGGCCTCTCCAGTTGTTGCATGTGTCTAGTGAGGTACATTCCAAATTGGGCATTGTACTCAATGATTGGCCTAATGAGGGAAGAGTAGAGGGAGACAATGACCTCTTTCTTCCTGGATGTAAACCCTTTAATAATGAGATGTGCCACATAGAAGGACTTTCTGACCACAGTGGCAATGTGGTGATCAAAAGAGAGGTAGCTGTCAACCTGTGTTCCCAGATCTGTTATAACGCCTTCTGTCTTCAGTGGACTACCATCGATGTGGTAATTATGGGAACTGGGTTTTTCCCAAAGGGGATGATGACACATTTTTTGGCATTGAGCTTGAGCCATGTTTCTGACACCAGTCGTTGGTCTCAGTGAGGCCATTCTATAGGATGTGAACATCACTTGGGGAGTTAATAATAGCTCGCAACTTGCAATTGTCTGTGAACTTTGTCAGCCAGAGTCTCTTCGTGTTGGCCTGGACTTCAGAGAAGTAGATACCAAACAGGAGAGGACCCAGGGCTGAACCCTGTGGGACTCCATTCGTGACTAGTCGTCAGTCTGACTTGGAGTCATAGTATACAGTTTGAACATAACCATCTCTTTTAGAACCATTTTTGTTATAATTCCTTCTTCTCCATTCATCGGTTTAGACTCCACCATTTTATTCCTTTCCAGTGTTAAAACCTTTTATCTTTTGGTACACCTTTCATTATCCATTCTCATACTTATTTAAAGGTTAAAAACAGTTGCACCTTTACATTTACATTTATTTACATTTAGGTCTCTATTATCTATTTTTATGAAGTTTTAATGTATCTTCCACTAATTTTAATAACACAGTTAGGGTAATGCTTGTTAATAGGTTCAAAAGTAAGTACTAAGCTAACTTTCCTTGCAGGCCATTTTAAGACTAGACAGTTTCCTTTTAGTGCTTGAATTAACCTATTCCATTTAGTGTTAGATTGGCCTTGCCCATCCCGTAGTCAGTAATTATATATTGCCCCTAGTGAGAGTAACTGGGATCATACCATAGATAATTTGAGAGGACCCAAGCATAGGTTAAAGCATTCAGTTAAAAGCTGCCCCTGCCCATTAGTAGTAGAGAGGGTATCTCTGGGGTCTTTTTTTGTTTCCCATCCATAGATCCAAATTGTCCTTGAATATGGACAGGGATGAGCTTTGTTTTAAAAATTTTAAATGAGCTTTGTAAATTGTAAGTTGCATCATTTATTGTCAAATTGGAATGCTCATTGGTTATTTAGTTTTTTATAAACTATTGTGTATATACGTTGTTGAATGGCAAGCCATTAATCCCAGAAAAATACTGGCCAAGTGGATCAAAAATCAGCTGATTGTATGCGTGAAGTTGTGTTATGCAAGATTGCGGTATAGTGGGGTTTGGGGAGATTTGCCTTTTCCCCTCTGCAGTGCAGTCTTGGAGTTGGTGTATACAATTAGTAGAGGGTGTAGGGGGATGGGGGGCTTGCCCACCTTCAAAAAAATAAGACTTGTTTTTTTTTTTTTTTTTTTTTTAATCATCTGTCGATTGACAAGTTGTGCTCCATCAGTTTCCATTCGATGTGTTGAAGTTTTGATCAGCTGTCATATATATATAAATATATATATATATATATATATATATATATATATATATATATATATATATATATATATATACACACACACACACACACACACACACACACACACACACATATATATATATGTATATATATATATATATATATCTGTGTGTGTATGTATAAAGTTTTATTTTACACTTAATAACTAGGAATGTGCACTCATCTTGGAACCGTTTTCTGGTATGACCCAGGTCATCATGACAAAATCACTTCTAAGTGCAAGCTATTAGAGCACATATGAATGCGTAACTTTAAGAGATTACACATAAAGTCATATGACAATAATCAAAAATCTTTCCTAGAAGTCAAATGTAGCAACAATAGTTCAACATCTGTAAGGCTGCTTTTTCATGAAAATGATGTAAGATAAGGCTAATAAAAGGATGTTAACAGTGATATTTATAAGCTAGGTGAAACAGTACTGATTGCACCTTGCACATCTCCTGCCAACATTGGTGAGAAAACACCTAAAAGAGTTTCATCTGACCAGTGAATGGTTTATTTGCATCATTTCTGCATAACATATAAAAGCACTCTTTTATAATGGGATTTGTGTCTTTTTGTTTGAAAGCTATGGTTCTTTTTTTACAAATAATTATAGTTAATAGCGAGTTCATGTTCAGTCTTCGAGTCAGTATCTGTAGTTGTATTATTTCTACATATAGTCAATCACATATACGATTGCTGTTATTGCCTATTACTGTCCTAGTTTCATAAAGTACAACTATCTGCATATCGCTTTAGCTGTTTGATGCATTTTGTTATTCATTTAGATCTCACAGAGCCCAGGGCTTTTCTGCACAAAGACAGACAGAATGAGACATTGCAGAGGTGAATTAATATATATTTGCTGCACAAGTGCACTGCAGTACATATACAAATGATATACCCGTACTATATTTGCTTGATGCAGTGCTTCCTTTGTAACTGAACAATAAACCTCTGTAACACACGTACCAACTTTCCCACTGACTTTTTGACATATAATTGCTTTGCTTGTTGTTTAATGTGTGCTGCATTAAAGTCACTGCATATTTTATTTCTTAGTTGTTTAGTTCATTTGCGTCTCCCTTAAGTTAACAATCGTAGCACCTAATGAGGTCACCTAGTTAAGAAAATTGAACAACAGAATAAATAAAAAAAACAAAGACACGCTGGATAAGATTTGTATAATTGGGTGTTAGTCACTTAGTGGAAGGTTGGCATAATGTTTAAGGTGTTCACCTTACAAACACAAAGTGTTGGGTTTGATTCTCACATGGGGTAATTGGCTATACATAAAATGATCCACAAGGGCAGCTAGCCTAGTATGAACCTAGGAGTGTTGTGTTTTCTGTTTCTTTGTTTTTAGGATGTTATTTTTTGATATTCTGTAGGCTCTGTCTAGATGTGTTCATAGTCAGACAGTGCTTTCTGTCTCTGTTAGTAGTCGTAGCTCTAGCGGAAATATGATCATATAATTAAAGCCTCATGAAGTATTGTTTGGTGCATTTCAAAAGCATATTGCATTGCTTATTGTGTTGTTTGATTCACCACTGACTCAAGTGACAGCAATGTTGTGTCTGCCATAAAAAATAGTTCATAGGTTCATAGGTTCATACTAGGCTATCTGTCCTAGGGCATTTATAAGCCTAGCCAGAGTGTGTTTGGCTTTTGCCACCCATTTTAAATGAATTTTGCTATGCCATTTTTCGAGGATAGTATACTGTGCCTCTGTCTAACAGTGACACAGAAGTGATACCTGGGGTAAACCTACGATCTCCCATCCACTCAACAAGATTCCTCTTGAAGAGAGTTAATGAGGGACTCTGCCTAACCTGGACTGGGATTTTATTCCAGAGTGAAGGGAGCCTCTGGGTTATGAATCTGTCCCTCCAGCATGTCCTATTTATTTCAGTGCTGAGGTTCAAATATCTCGAGTGTATAGCTCGATGGGATTTGGATTTTTTGAGGTGCAGCATGTCCATTAATTGCGGGTTGGACATGGCTTTATACGTCAGGCACAGATCGCCTCTGAGCAGACGGTATGCCACTGAGTAGAGCTGGAGTTTCTTTAACCAGGCAGCATATGGCATCTGTTTGAGCCCTTTGAGCCTCTTGGTGAGGTACTTTTGGGGGTTTTCCAGTTGCTGCAGGTGTCTGGTAAGGTACATCCCAAAAGGGGCATTGTACTCAATTATTGGCCTGATGAGGGATGAGTAAAGAGGCACGATGACCTCCCCTGATCTAGATGTGAATCCCTTCATGATTAGGTGGGCTATATAAAATGTTTTTCTAACCACTTTGGTCATTTGGTTTTCAAATGAGAGATTGCTATCAACTTGGGTCCCCAGGTCCCTAATTACTTCTTCCGTACTTAATGGATTACCACCTATGTGGTAATTTGTGGGCACTTTGTTTTTGCGAAAGGGGATGACTATACACTTTTTGGCGTTTAGCTTGAGGCCATGGCTCTGGCACTAGTTGTCTGTTTCTATGAGGCCCTTTTGTAGGATGCTTGTGTCAGCTGGAGAGTCGATTATGGCGCCTAGTTTGCAATTGACTGACTTTACAACAGCAGCAAGCCTTTGTCAGTATTGTTATGCACTGATCATTAATGGGTTATATCATAATGGAGTAAGCATGCCAGAATGAAGTGAGCCTAAATGTAGGAACACAACTAGTAACAGAAATCTTTCTTATGTTTGCAGACCATATCTAACCAGCATTCCTGACTTCGTTATGTTAGCATACAAGCGATAAAGTGCATATATATAAATATATATATATATATATATATATATATATATATATATATATATATATGTGTGTGTGTGTGTGTGTGTGTGTGTGTGTGTACATAGCCTGATCATCAGTACAGCAGCTAGTAAAGATTTTTAGTTACATGAAACTGTTAAATGTAAACTGAAGAATAATTCACTGCTTAATGAGTTGATAACTTAGCTTATATCACAGTTGTGTGAGACAATGGGTAAGATGTAGTCTTGCATAGATTGACAACCCAAGGACTGACCTACACCAGGGACCCATGTTAATGTCTATCCATCTCTAATGGCTAGTGTATACCCACTATAAAGCCTAGCAGCCCTTAATCAGTTGTGTACTAGCTAACTGATGTCCAGTTTCTCAGCCTAGGTTATCTGGCATAGCTCTTTTGAGCAAAACCTGGACATAAAAAACAATCAGTATGCCAACAATAAGGATTACTACATTGAATATTGGTTCAGTGACAGAAAGCAGCTTGGAAGTGGATGACAGAATGGGAAGGAGGAGACTGGATATCCTGAGACCAAGTAGAAGGGCATTGCAGGAAAACCACTTGACTTGCTATCCAGAGTCTGCTATCTGGGGGAAGATGGACTAGAATTAGCATGGGAAATGTGAGTAGAGTTTTCTGAAGACACTGAAGGACCTCATCGGAATTAGAGATAGTCTCATACCAGTCAGAATCTACTGTAAATTCAAAATCTCAGTTTATGCCTGAAACACAGTTGTGATGGTGTACAAAAGAATTCATTGAGACTCATTCAGTACAGGCAACAGAGAGACCCAAGAGAGACTTTTCCAGATTTAAGTATTTTTTTTCTCTGTTTTTTTGCTCCGACTGCCTTTTCCCGCATAAAAAGCGAATTTCTAACTGATCTGTGCTTTAAAAAGTTTAAATTGCATTTGCCTTCTGCTTTTTGCAGTTTTTGCACTTGTTTTATATCAATTTAAGTCATTTTTGTATTGTATAACTGTGGTAGGCTACACACTAAAGTGTGCTAGCCTGTTTATAGCATTTACAGTGTTTTCTGTGTGTTTTTCTGCTGTTTCCTGAGGGGGAAAAAAATTCTCTTTTCCCGCATTTGTTGAATAGATTCGACCAGATTTCAGGTTTTGCTGAATTCCGGACTGTGGTATAGTTTCCTGTGTTGCCCATATCCTTACTTGGATAGGATGAAGCTTCTCTGTTCACCAGTGAGAGAGGGGAGCTTTGAGCAGCCTATATGTCCCTGGAGGAGTGGTGTCAGCCCTGAAAGTAGTAGCTTATTGGCCGTTTTGGGTCAATTCCTATCTCTTTCAGTTTCCCCGCTTTAAAACCCACATTTGTCTGGTTTTGAACGATTTTGCACATAGCTTAAACGGGTTTAAAGTAGTCCCGGCTCCACAAAGTCTGCTCTTCACTTTTTCCCTTAGAACTGTTCTAAATCTCAAAGTAAGCACTCTGTTTTCATTCTAAAGCCCTGCACTTGCTCGTATAAGTAATCTTATAAGTAAGAACTAATAAACTAAAGCACTACACCCTCTTATACTCCCTTTAAGTATTTGGCTCTCTACTGGTCCTTTTTGATCAGTCAAAAAGTAGTTCCTTATACTATTCTGTCATGTCCAAAAGTCAGTTTCGGGTTTACTCTCCAGTCCATCTGGTGAATCTGGGAATCTTGAGGCAATGTTACAACTGCCTTATGTACACAGACCACCCTCTCCTCCTCCCAACAAGCTCAAATATATGTGAGAGATGCAACTATATAGCCAAACTGGAGGCTGAGCTCTCTCAACCCAGTACTGGCGCAGTCAGTCAGGAGGAGAAGGTAACCACACACACCACAAATCCAGTCTCACATACTCCTACTGCAACAGCAAACCAAACACATAAACACACAAAAACATACTCAGAGGCTCTAAATAAAAATCTGCCCAAAAAGCAGAGACCTCCAAAGCAGACATCCAAGCAACTGCTACCCCACAACAATACCCACGAATCACATAGTTCACAAATTCAGTGTGCCACACAGTCACAGCCGTTAAAGCTAAACAACACACCTAATACACTTGTAATAGGTGACTCTATTGTCAGACACACTGACGTCCCACTCACCAGGCTGAACAAGGAGAAGGTCACTGTAAGCTGCCTGTCAGGTGCCAGGATCTGCCACATAACACAAGCACTCAGGTCACTCCAAACTAAGTACAAATATGACTCCGTCATTGTCCATGCTGGTGTGAATGACCTGAGATGTACCTCCCTCAACTACATGAAAAGAGACATAGAGGAGCTCTCTGATCATGTAGCCCAGGCCGGTATGACCCTGACCTTGAGTAGCATTTTACCCTCACCAAGAAGGATGCCACAGTATAAAGACAAAATGATCAATTTTAACAATTGGCTAAAGTATTGGTGTCATTCAAAGGGGATCCAGTGTCTGTCAGCATGGGATGACATGCTCGACAAGCCACGTTGCTTCGCTATGCTTCGCTAGGGACGGCTTGCACCTGTCACCCCTGGGCTTTCGAATACTGGCTAAGGCTCTTGCCACCCCCATAGTGCCTTTGTTAGGCAAGGCTCAAAAGACAAACCCACCTCCATAGACAACACAATGAAAAAGAAACTAAGGGTAATGCTGCTCAACGCCAGAAGTCTAAACCTCAAGATGCACACACTCGCGGCTATCCTCAGTATGGAGAATATTGATAGCTGTGCAGTAACAGAAACCTGGTTCAAGGCTCCAGAGAGCAGCCCAGCACTACCAGGTTATACCTCATACCATGCTTTTCAGCCCCAAAACTCAGAACGAACCACAAAAGGAGGGGGAGTATACATAGTCATCAAAGATACCCACACCTCCAGGTCAGTGGCACTGCACGAAGCATCAGAGACCATCCATGTGCAACTAACAGTGGGCAAAACTGCCTTTCAGTTTGTAGCCTGCTACAGACCACCCTCCCAAACTCAGGAACCCCACTCTGCTTTCCTGAGAACACTGGAGAATATGAAGGTCTCTCCAAACACCATTATACTGGGTGACTTCAACTACCCAAACATAGACTGGGGGCACTACTCAAGCCCCAACACCCTCACCCAATGGTTCCTAGAATTTATCAACTCAAATGCTATGGAACAACTGGTCACCACTCCTACAAGAGGGGAAAACATATTGGACCTGATCATCACCAACATGGGGACTCTATGTTCCATACCAGAGGTATACCCCTCATTGGTAAGATCTGACCGTAAATTAATATCACTGGACAACCATATCCCATCTCCACCCCCAGCCAAGGAAACCACAGTAAAGAACTTCTCAAAAGCAAACTTCACACTTCTCAAAACCAAGGTGGAATCCTTCAAAGCCCATGGGCCAGTGGAAAATACGGCCCAAACCGCAGAATCCTTTACAAACGCATTCTATGGACACCTACAGGAATGCATGGATCGTGCTATCCCAAATAAAACCAAGACTCACTCCTCCAAAGGCAGGAGACCTGTCTGGTGGACCCCAGCCATAAATAAGCTATACAACAGAAGGAGGAAGCTACTACATGATAGAGCAAAATCAAAAAAAGGGAAGGCATCTCTGATCAGTACTAGCAAGAAACTACGATCCATCATAAAATCATCTAAGGCCAGCTTCAAAAGAAAAATTGCACAAGACGCTAAAGATAATCACAAGGCCTTCTTTAGTTATGTCAGGAATCTGGGTGGCAACTCCCAGATATGTTCTGAGTTAGTGCAAAATGACAAAAAATACACTGAACCCACAGACATTGCCAACATCCTGGCAGACAGGTTCAGTGCAAACTTCTCCGCCCCTTCCCCCCCAAAAGAGCAAATGTCTGTCCCAACAGAGTGTAGCCTCCCTGACATCACAGATGCACAGGTGAGAGCTGCCCTATCCAAAGCAAAAAACACAGCATCAATGGGAACGGACGGTGTCCCGGGCTGTGTCTTACATGAGCTCCAAGAAGAACTGAACCCTCACATAAAGTCACTGTTCAATCTTAGCCTTACTACAGGATATGTACCCAAGGAATGGTGTACAGCAACAGTGGTCCCACTCCACAAAGGTGGTGCCACAACGGACCCTGGAAACTATCGCCCTATAAGCCTGACTAGCCTGGTCTGCAAAGCTATGGAGCGTATCATCATGGGACTCATAAACGAAGACATTGGGAACCTCCAAACACTGGATCCTACCCAATTCGGCTTTGTTAAGGGCAGATCTTGCCTCTTGAACCTGGTCAACTTCTTTAAAACAGTCACCAAGGCCATAGATGAAGGGAAGGTAGTCCACACAGCCTACCTGGACCTCGCAAAAGCCTTCGACACAATACCCCACTTGGGCATCATAAATAAGCTCACCGGCTTAAATATCAACCCCTATGTCACAAGATGGGTTGCAAACTGGCTCAGGGATAGAACCCACATGGTCAGAATTGCAGGTGCCATGTCAGACTCTAAACCAGTTACAAGTGGCATCCCACAAGTCTCAGTCCTGGGACGTCTCTTGTTCGGTATATAGGCTAACACAGGAGGACTATGGCTGACCAAGTTCGCAGCCATAATTGACTCACCAACTGACACAAGCATCCTCTAAAAGGGTCTCACAAAGACGGATAACTGGTGCCAGAGCCATGGCCTAAAGCTAAATGCCAAAAAGTGCATAGTCATCCCCTTTGGGAAAAACAAAGTGCCCACAAATTACCACATAGGTGGTAATCCATTAAATACGGAAGAAGTAATTAGGGATTTGGGGACCCAAGTAGATAGCAATCTCTCCTTTGACAATCACGTTGCCAAAGTGGTTAGAAAGACCTTCTATATAGCCCACCTTATCACGAAAGGGTTCACATCTAGATCAAGAGAAGTCATTGTGCCCCTCTACTCATCACTCATCAGGCCCATAATTGAATACAATGCCCCATTTGGGATGTACCTTACCCGACACCTGCAGCAACTGGAAAGACCCCAAAAGTACCTCACCAAGAGGATCAAGGGACTCAAACAGCTCTACTCAGTTGCTTACCGCCTACTCAGAGGCGATCTGTGCCTGACGTATAAAGCCATGTCCAACCCAGAATTAATGGACATGCTCCACCTCAGGAAATCCAAATCCCTTAGAGCTACATGCACTAGGGACTCAAACCTCAGCACAGAAATAAATAGGACATGCTGGAGGGACAGATTCATATCCTAGAGGCTCCCCTCACTCTGGAACAAAATCCAAATCCGTGTTAGGCAGAGCCCCTCAATGACCCTCTTCAAGAGAAATCTTGACGAGTGGATGGGAGATCATAGGTTTACCCCTGGGATCTCTTCTGTGTCCCTACTAGACAGAGGCACAGTAAACTAACCTTAAAAGGGCTATCTTCTGTGACCTACTATACAGAGGCACAGTCAACTAATCTAAAAGGGTGGCGAAAGCCAAACACACTCTGGCTAGGCTTATAAATGCCCTAAGGCAGATAGCCTATGAACCTATGAACCTATGACTGCAGTTGCAGGATCTAGCAGATAAAGCAGGACATCATGAGGTGGTGTTAATAATGGAGAACCTGAGTACTCATATATGGACCAACAGAACAGGATATGAAAACTGTCTGGGTTCACATGGGCAGGGTAATAGGAATAATGAAGGAAGGGCCATTCTACAGATCTGTCTGAGAAATCGCTTGATGGTGGCCAACACATGGTTCAGCAAGAGAGACTGTCATGAGATCCCATACAAGAATGGTGAACATAGAACTCAGGTGGACTTCCTCCTTTTAAAGAAAGTACACTGAGGTAGAATCAGAGATCAAAAATTCATCCCTAGTGAATCAGTTGGACCACAGCATAAACCACTGGTGGCCACAATCATCTAGTAAGCAGTGGTCAAAGAAGGCTCTGAGGCCAACAGAAAGTAGTCTGAAGATCTGGATGTTGACAGGAGTGAAAGCACAAATGTTCAAGGAAATACTCAAGTTTCTAGCAGATTAGGAAGAAGAGGAAATGCGTGGTTGCAAAAGAGTGGCAGCAGGGGTGTAGTCCAGATTTTCAAGTTTGTATTCACAGCTCCCAGACTGCTGCCCCCTCAACAAGCCACACCCACATTAACACTGTTGACCAAGTCACACCCCCTTCATATTGCCAATCTCTGTACAGATCACTGGCAAGTATATGCCAGGGTTGTAATTACTTACATGATGAAGCAGCATGAGCATTTCATTCCAAAAGTGCATCTTCTGTAAGTCAAAACAAAATACCTTTCCATTTACACTAGGGTAGATCAGTTTGCACCCCCCCCCCCAAGATTACTCTTCTTCCCCTTGTAGCTCATAACCCCCATAGTGGCTCATTAGAGCTCCAGTAGTACTGCTGACTAAAGGACTGGCAGGCTCTAAGCAGCAGATGCTCCACAGTGTTGTGGTCTGTAGGTACAACATATAGTGCTCTCCCTAGGTAACACCAAAGCTATGAGCCATAACTACCTCCCTTCCACCCGCATGGGTCACCTGGCAAAGGCTGCTCATTTCTACAGCATGCACTCACACTAAGCCTTTTGGAATAGTAAACTTTACATTCCTAACAGCAAATACATTTTAGCTGCACTCAGTCACACTGCCACTGACAATAAATGAAGATGTGTACCCATGGGAGGCAATCAAGCAAAACCTAAAGCTGCCCAAAATTACACCCTTATTACCCTACTTACTACTTACATTCTGTGAATCTCAAGCCTTTACTGAAAGGAAATTGGTTAAAGCAAGAAGATTACTCTAGGCCCCAGAACTAATGGGACTGTACATGCTCTAAGGCACTTTTTTGGAGTTTTTGCTAGTATTATGATCCAATGATAGTCTGAATAATATTATTGGAAAGAAAAGAAAAGAAATGCAGCTAAGAAATAAGTTTTGCCCAAAGCTTAATGTTCAGAGCTGACACAATACCACCCAATATGCTGAGAAGACAACAGCTTGTAAAGACAAAAAGCATGATGGCAAATGCAGGCTGTCTCCTTACCTTCCCACAAAATGAAAACATAGTCACTTTATGTATAGCCCTATGCTGTTACATGCTGAAAGAACAATGAAGACACTCAGATTTGATTGTGAAAAATGTTAAAGAAACAATTACCGCATTGTTCCCAGCCCCCTTGTATGCTAGTGTACATCTGAGTAGTGCTGGTTTCTGACTCTGCTGGGTACAGGGCATTAGGTGGGGGTCCCTTTATTAAGCCTGTTTCAAACTTCTACTCTACAAAATAAGCTATTGCCAAGCTCTATACATATCTAAGTAGTTGCATAGACACATCTTCCCCCTCAGAAATAAATGCAATGCCAAATTCAAAAATAAAGTCCTATGGGCAACATAGTAAAAGAAAAAAATACTCATTGCATGCAAAAATATATGCAACTCTCAGAAAGCCAAAAACAATCTTGCTAAACTAAACAAGGCGCTCAGGACTGTGATTAAATCAACCAAAACCTGATATGTGGTAAAATATAAACACAGGTGAAAGATAACCACAAAGTATCCACAAAGTATTTTTAACTCTGCTAGAAATCTCAGAAACAATAACTGGTACTATAGTGAGCTAATAACAAATTATATCACATACTTGGACCAGAGGACACAACCAATCCACTGGCCAGCTAATTCAGATTGAACTTCACCTACCTCCCCAAATCTTCCAATATTCTCAAATCAGATACCTGCGTCTATAACCCCATCAAATCTCTCAACAATTTCTGAAGTTACTACCCGTGGCTAAGAACATAATGTCTGTTGCGACTGGATAACATACTAGGCTGCATACCGGTTAGTCTGAAACCTGATATGTTGAATCCCATACAAGGCTATTCAATACTAATCTCAAATCAGGTTTTGTGCTGGACAAATGGAAGACTGCAACAGACATTCCCTGGCATGAAGGTGTGACTTAAATGGGCCCAGCAATTATATACACATAAGCCTAAGCAGTCTCATTTGGGAACCTACGTCAACAATTAATTGTCCCCTTGATCACCACATATTCACTATTGTAAGGAAATCCTTTTTCATTGTACAGCTTATATCTAAAGGTATATCATTCAGATCAATTCAATTATATACACATAAGCCTAAGCAGTCTCATTTGGGAACCTACGTCAACAATTAATTGTCCCCTTGATCACCACATATTCACTATTGTAAGGAAATCCTTTTTTATTGTACAGCTTATATCTAAAGGTATATCATTCAGATCCAGGCACATAATTATTCCCCTTTACTTGGCCCCTTTTGGTATGTACCTGTCCAAACACTTGTCACAAGTGGATGCCATCTAACCCTCAAACATTTAGAAATTATTCCAAAGCAAACCTCATACTAATGACTTATACTATGGTAAAATTTACACCCCCCCAAGCCATGTGAACTCTGCTACCAGTACAGAATTGTTTATAGAAACCCTATACCATCATGTAAACAGCTGCAAGTTCATAGTTACTAGGCATCTTATACAAAGGAGGACACACTCAGGAGTGTAGAACCCCTATCCCCCCATAAAATGCACAAATAATTGACAATCAAAATGTCACTACAATATCAGCCCTCCATCTACATGGTGTGGGAGTAGAATCCACAGCCTTCTGCACCAAAGGCAATTATGCTACTAACACTGCTTTCAAATTCCACAACACAATACAACCAGTGACTGAATTTAATAAATAAAACAGTTGTGCATTAAAATCAGACTTAGCATGAACAACAGTAAACTTATCTTCACTTCAAACTCACTATTCCATGAAAATGAAATGAAACTCAGCCCCTTGAAAATGCACTGAAAGTCATAATTCTTTAAAAATGTACTGAATTTCAAACTCACATTTCCTCTGGTAGTCAGTGTAGAGGATTCGGGTTCTTGTCTCCACTGGAGCTCACAGTACCTTCAGCAGTATGGTAGTTAGTATAGAGGATTTGGGCTCTTATCTCCTGTAACCAAGTTAAAGGGTCAAGCCTGATCAAGTTAATTGACTAACCTGCCCTCCCCTTAACTAGAAAATTAAACACCACACCTCATTGCCTCTCAACCTCTTAAGAAATCTGGACAAATCCTAAAATAGGGACAGATTTTAAATATTGCTCTTATAGACTTACAAAGCTGCTAAAATAACAGCATTTGTCTTCGCATGCATTTTCTAAAGAAAATGAAGCCTAAAACTCAAATGTATGACATTTAGTTATTTCAGTCCTCAATGATTTGCCAGAAAACCACAAATATTGAGGAAGAGGCCAAAAATATGAGGCAAAAATCAGGACATTCTTCAAAAATCTGGATAGCCGAGAGGTACGCATATCTCTCAATTTCTTAGTGCAAGAAATCTGGACAAAGCCTGAAACAATGGAGATACAATGGCCCAAAATAGGGAACATGCCTCTCAACCTCCTCAAGCAAAAAATCTGGACAAAGCAAGTAGTAATGGGGGAACAAAGGCCCAAAATAGGGAAAGTTTTTAAATATTGCCCTTACAGACTTAGAAAGTTGATATAATTATAGTTTTGCATTAGCATGTGTTTTCTGAAGGATATGGAGTTTAAAACTCAAATATCTGCCATTATTTTCTCACTTCAGTCCTCAGTGGTTAGCCAGTATTTTGCAAGAAATCCACCAATTTTAGGAGAAATGGAACAAAAATATGAAGCAAAAATCTGGATATTTTGCAAAAATCTGGACAGTTGAGAGGTATGGGATATAATTTTTTTTAACTTAGAAAGTTGCTAGAATAACAGGATTTGTGCTAGAATGTATCTTCTGATAGATATGAATATATATTTCATTATTTAGTGACTTCAGTCCTCCATGATTTGACAGAAAACCACAAATTTTATGAAAAACAGACCAAAACTAGGAAGCTAAATCTGGACAGTTGATGTTAAACACACAGACACACACATGCACACCCCTACCTACCTTCTCACACATAGCAACATACTCACTCTCTCTTTCATACATCAACAAATGGCTAGTTTACATTCCATACACACATCTACTCTCTCACATAGCAACACACACACACACACACACACACACACACACACACACACACACACACACACACACACACACACACACACACACACACGCACACACACCTGCTCTTTCATACAGCAACAAACAGCTACTTTAAATTCCAAACACACACACACACACACACACACACACACACACACACACACACACACACACACACTTTCTCCCTCATACAGAAATGATGGCCGCTAGTGAAAATTATATATGTGTATACACACACACACACACACACACACACACACACACACACACACACACACACACACACACACACACACACACACACACACACACACACAAAATGTACTTACTTACCTTCTCTCTTAATGAAACGGCTATTTTAAATTGTGCACATGAGTGCAAAATACGTTTACATCTGTTAGCATGCATGCAAAGTGCACCTGGCCCTCCTTAAAGGAGAAGATTCCACTTTAGCTTTTTCTTCTGGATTCTAGTGCCTGCCTTTTGCTACCCCTTCCATGCCAAACACTGTACTGAAGAGTGTACAGTGAGTATGCCTCCTAATGTCCCTGAGTGGCAGCACCTCAAAACAGCATATGAGAACAGATATGCAGTTGAGCCAAGTATGGAAGTAAGGTACGTAAGGAAAGCTGGTGGTAGAATGCAGAAGTCCAGGAAGCCATCAAAAGAAAGGAAGAGTGCAAAAAAAGTGGTAGATAGAAAAGATGAACCAAGCTTAGAAGTAATACGGCTTGGCTAACTAAGAAGTGAGGAAAGGAGTTGCAATAGCAAAGAGCAAGGCATCAGAGGCACTCTACCAGCTTCTGCAAAGGGAGTCAGAAAGTAGCACAAAGACACTCTATCAGGATGAAAGGCAAAGACCGAAAGATAAAGAAGATCAGACACCCTTCATTAGGGATGCCAGTAAACCCCTGCTCACCAGTTCACAGGACAAAAAGGCAGATGGGAGGAGTACTTCCAGTAGTTTGTGAATGAAAAAAACTCCACAGAAGCTATACTGTTCCAGACACACACTACAATGAAAGAAGAAGTAAGAACAGCAAAAAGAAAATTAAGTCGGGGAAAGCAGCAGGCTCAAATGAGGTTACAGCAGATGTGATCAAGATGTTGGGTGAGTTAGGGGAGAAATGTCTCCTGAGGGTGCTCATAGCAGTATGGAGAGAAAGGTGTATCCCAGTGGCCTACAAAAGAAGCATTCTAGTGCCAGTGTACAAAAACAAAGGGGACATTCACACCTGTGGGCAGTATAGAAGTACCAAACTCCTTTCACATTGCATGAAAGTGCTGGGCAGGGTGATCGATAAATGAATATGCAGAGTAGTGCAAAGAAGATAAGAGAACAGTTTTGATTCACATCATAATGCAGCACAACTGGCCTGATGACTGCAGTGAGACAGATAGTGGTGAAGAGGCTGGAGGTGAGGGAAGACTCCATCTGGTCATTCTTAAACTTGGAGTCAGCATAGGACAAAGTCCCAAGAAAGCTGATGTGGGCATCTTGGGATGGTTCAAAGTACATTGGTAGAATTAGAGCAGGCTATGTACAAAGACTTAATGACTCATGTAAGAATAATGTTTAGACAAATAGAGGAATTCCCAGTGGAAGTTGTTGTGTATCAGGGTTCAGCTATGAATCCACTGCTGCTCATACTGGTGACGGATTACATTAGTAACCCGGTTGGAAGGGACAGATCAACAAGGCTACTGTATGCAGGTCATGTTGTTTTGCAAGCAGGTTCTGAGCAGGAAATTCAGCAAAAAGTAGGGGATAGAATGCACAGCTGAAGACTCGGGATGAAACTGTGTACAGATAAGTTGGTTTTCCTGTCAGCGTATGGGGGAAAATCAGATGAAGCTGCAAATTGACAGAGAAGGGAAAATAGTGGAATAAGTTAATAGCTTTAAGTATCTGGGAGAGTTGGATGAGGAGAGGAAAGCCTGAATGAGGAATTCAAAGTTAAAATCACAGGTCCTACAATCAGCTGGCACAGAAGAATGCAAAATAAGATGAAAAGTAAGATGTATGAAATAGTGGTTTAACCAGTCATGTACGTTACAGAAACCTGGGCAATGAAGATAGAGCAACTGAGGG
The DNA here is from genome assembly GCF_019279795.1 of Protopterus annectens. Taxonomy (NCBI): domain Eukaryota; kingdom Metazoa; phylum Chordata; order Ceratodontiformes; family Protopteridae; genus Protopterus; species Protopterus annectens. The sequence continues at coordinate 369,403,433 of NC_056751.1, forward strand.
AGCTAGAGGTGATGGAGAGGAGGTGCCTGAAAAGGGCAGTAAGGTGCACACTGTGGAACAAATGAAGAAATAAAGACATCAGAGCTGAAGCCAAAAAATGCACCTCCAACTACGTAAAAGGTCAAAGAGAACAGACTACAGTGGTTCAGGCACATGTGCAGGAAAGTAGACAATGGTTTGGTGTAGTTAATGTAGGAGAGAGACAGAAAGAGTCAAGAGGAAGAGGGGATATCCAGACAAGAAATGGATAGATTACATGAAATGAGATCTGTGACAGTTGTGTGTGTGTGTATTGGTGTCTCTATATGTGTTCCTATATGTGTTGTTTGGTGTGTGTGTGTGTGTGTGTGTGTGTGTGTGTGTGTGTGTGTGTGTGTGTGTGTGTGTGTGTGTGTGTATGTGTATGCATAAATGGAATATAAATATATGGGGTCTGGGGTATGATATATCTAACACTATCAGGTATGGGAACTCAGTTTATGACTTGTGGCTGTGATTGCCATTGTGAATCTTAATCTCAAAAAACATACCCCAAAACTGGGCCCAATGCTACAGATGGTTTGAGTTAATTATTTTTACCCCTGATTTGGAGTAATTCATGGATAAGAATAATAAGAGCACATGGTAAATCCCTACATTTAAGGGGTGTAAAGGGCAATCCCCCAAAAGAAAGTGGCTATCATGGATTTATTTACAGCAGCGTTTACAAATCTGTGGTTAGAGCTTTGATTGTTTTCAGCATTCTTTACCATTTCCTACATTAGATATTACCACAGTTTGCATAATAAACACATTTAATAAGTCAAGCATTCAAACATAGTCAAGTATTTATTTATTATTTACTTGCTTGCTTATCTCTGTTTGTTTGCTTTCTTCATCTAACATGGTGCTTGTGAGATTGTGGTACAGCTGGGGATGGCAATCATTCACCCTTACTGAGGTGCACTTCATGGCATCCTTCTACTTTTACCTCGTATGAATTATAGTCTTTTATTAATGTTGTAGCCTCTTTGAGTTTATTGTCGAGTGGATAAGTACCCCAGTCATTTTCTGTGGTCTTCTAGATTCTCCAGGTATGGAAGTAGCTACACATCTCCAGAAAAAAACACACATTTATTAGTCCAGAGCACATACTTCGTATTAATTCAGCTACATAAATTGTATTCATTTAGTATTAGAGTGATCATAAGAACTAATATGAGGAAATATAGAGTTGTATGAGTCACTACTTGGTTGTAGTACTGACTGTGTATTCTGCTGACTGTCGAGAGTGATTGCTTTGATTATATTTATAATAGTTCCACAGGTTTATTTGCATCATCAGTAATGATCATACACCAGTATATTTGTTGCACCTTTCAAGTCATGTGAGCTGTTAGAATGAGTCTTCCTCATCATTACAGGTGCAGCCATATATTCTGTTTATTTTTACTTATTTATTTTTATTTAACACTTGTTTACCAGGAAAGCCTGACTTGGAACGAGCCAATTTTCAGCAGATGCCCCAGGAGAAACGCTTCAGACGCATGTCTTTGTAACTGTTCTTAGACTTCATCATGCCATTTGCTTATTATACTCTGAAGCATTTCCTTCAAGCTATGAACACTTCCTTTTCAAATACTACAACTTTATCACCATCTGACAGAGTTAATTTCTGAACTTTTTATTTAGTAATTCGTCTCATGTCACCACTGGGACAGTTCATATCTGACAGTGGACTGATAAACTTATTTTAGTATTTTTGTCTGATTCCAAGTACCTATTGTATGCACATCAATGATGATGAAAGGTCTACATTTATTATAAGACATAAAAACAAATCAAATAATGATGACAGTGTCCTGTAGTGGCCAGTGACAACAAGAACTCAGACAGGAAAGGTTTGTGACCACTGCAAGATAAGATGCTGAAGTGCTAATAGTAAGTTCGGCTTTGGTGAGTTGGCTGGCGTTAATAAACAGAATCCTTTGGAAAGCCAGTTGATTACAGGTTTCCTGGTAAAAGGTTCCATTTTGTGACTGCCAGACTGATGAAGCCTTTTTTCTCCTTGACCAAAGTTACTATGTATTCTTTATAAAGTGAAAGAAAAGTCCATTATGTCTTCTCTGGAACCAGTTAATCTAAAATTACTTTGAACTAAAGAATGAAGTAAACAGAAAGCAACAGTGTCAACTATTTGGATATTTATTGAACCAAGGAGAAACTGTCTTATCCTTGTATCTGTAACAAGAGTATGATCAGATCAAAAAATTTGAAATAAATGGCATTTACTGAGTGTCCTATTGAGTTGCAATAATGTGTGTACGATGCAGAGCATTTTAGATAATCAGAATTCAATAAACCAAATAGGCCTAGGTAATACAGGACTGCCACTGCTTGTCTTATGATGGCTGTAGGTAACATATACATTTTAATTAAATATTAACATCATGCTGATATTGAATTAAGTACAGAAATAAAGTTACATTGCAAAGCCTTGCTTCAGTCTGTGAATGAACATGTATCTCTAGCAATGAAGTAAGATTTACTCATACCCTAGCAAATTACACATCTCCCAGATAAAAAATGTTACATATGCATACATTTATTCAGACGTTTGCTAACAGACTAAAGTCTGAATCTCACCAAATAAATTTCCTTTCATTAGGATAGTCCATGGTACCAGATTTAAGTCCATTAGTGCTATCTAAACTGTTAATCCAGTATGGTAAACAATTCCATTGTTGAATGATTGCAATAAAAAACAATTCACTGAACCGATGATTCTGCTGTGACCTCTTACCATGCCCCATTTTGAGCTCCTGAGATCAAAAGATGTGTGCTCCTATACATATTGTTGAGCAATTTAAACTAATCAATCAGGTAAGAATTGGTGATCATAAAAGAGTATTTCTGATTCTTCATATGATAGTGAGTAAAGCTCCCATGCACACTGTAATGGGGGAGACTGTGCCCTCTCACCCCCTGACATTTAATATTGATTACCTCTGTGACTGCTGTAGGAGAAATACTCAAAGATACTGTGACCTCAGACTTAGTATATATTCAGACTTTGTATATATTCTTCTGCATTCAGACTTAAAATTTATTCCTCAACATTCATACTTAATATGCATTCCTCCACATTTAGATAAAGTATATATATTCCTTCAAATTCAGACTTTGTATATATTCCTCCACATTCAGGTTGTGTGTACATTCATCCACAGTCAGGCTTCATATATATTCCTCCACATTCATGCTTCATATTCCTCCACATTCATGCTTCATATATATATATATATATATATATATATATATATATATATATATATATATTCCTCCACATTCAGACTTGGTATATAGTTCTTCACATTCACCTAGTATATTTTCGTATACATTCACACTTTCAGTTCCACTATTCTGTTAATTGTGGTAATGATCGCCATAATTTCACCAGTCACCCATTGAGTATACGCACAAAATGGCACAAGGTTGCATAGTAGCCCAGATGTTTAAACCCACTGTTTTCATTTGGTCCATCTTTTCTCAGTCCTTTTAACTGGATTAACTAAATGTAGTTTAAATAGGAACCATAATCTGGCTCAGTATTCTAGAGAAGTTCTAAAAAAAAAAATATATATATATATATATATATATATATATATATATATATATATATATATATATATAAGAAATGGAAGAATCCCCATGGATGTAATTCCTTGTAAACTCCTTAATACCCTCCAACTAATTTATTTACCATTCCACACAGTTATTCTAAATAACTTTGAAGTTTTGAGTTATTCTCCATAATTTACCATTGATGTAAATCTTTAAATAAAACAATGGTGATGTGTGCTCAGGGATGAAGTACTGATGATGTGGGTGTGATCAGATTATTTGCACTGAGAACAAAAACACGATTAACGCAGAAACTACAAAAATAAGTCAGACCATCTCTAACAATATGCAAGACACATGAATTATAAACATGTCTTCATAGCTACATTTGACAAAATAGTAAATGTATACTATTCAGTTATCTTAATTGTAGTACTCTTAGTTGGTTAACACAGGAATCCAGTTCTGAACTTCCATTGTAGGCAAATATAATAGCAACAGGTTTTTGAATGATATTTTGAACCTTTAGTGTCCAGGTGGTTACCACAATGTGGCCAAAGTATACACTTTTTGAGGCACCTGAATTGTTTTAAAATAATTTCAGTTAGCATTACAAGAAAGTAAAAGCCATATGGCTTATTTTCATGCATTTCTCATAAAAGTGAAAGCTCTGGTTTCATTTACAAATTATTCCTTCTAACCACGGGACTGCATTAGAAAGAGGAAGATTCTACCTAGCACTGCACAGATGTACAACTGAGTTTTGAGACATTCTGCAAACGTACTGAAAATGCCAGGCAAATTTAAAATAAGCTGTTGTGAAACCATCCAGTTTACTTATGTGTTGTTTTATGAGCCAGTGAAATAAATGTTCTGAAAATGTATATCAGTGTGTCATTTTCACATCACCTTCTGCAGTTTAAGATCTCAGGGCACTTGCAGTCTAGAATTGTATTCATACATGCAGAGTGACATCATGTGTTCTCTGCATTAGTTTAACTGACCTGCATCCTCTGAGTTAAGCTGTACCATGTGTGTATGGTACGTGGTGTACTGCTTTATGGTACACTACAAATGTGGCTATACATTTATACATACAACTTGAAATCCTAATATATGTGTAATAAATGTATATTTGCTTTGGGGATGGTCACTGCAACAGTAAATCATAACCTTTGTGTTTATCATCCTTATGTGATCTTTTATCTCAGCCAGGATTTTTATCACCTGTGGTCATATCTCCATACAGATTAACACTGGTCGTGTTCCAAAGTTCCATGGAACCTTTGCTGGTGCAAAAGCACTCGTATACAGTCAACACAGGCACATACTTTCTTTACTTCTTGTCTTCACTTTCATTGGTTTACATCCAGTAGTAGCTCCAGATTGATTTCATCTGTACAGTGAAATATGCTCTCCCACAGAATATTTTTTGTCAGAGATCTTCGATCAAGCTTTAATAAACCATTAAATGTTATTCTGGTATGTGACTGTCATATCGTATACCACACATAGCTGTATCTTATTACTATTTCATCTTTTTAACTCTTTTTATAATTTTACATAAAAAAAGCAAAAATAAGCAATGGTGACTCTTCTAATGAAGCAAGAAAAGAACTGAAAAGTACAAAACCACCAGTTCCAGCTTTAATTCTGAGAAGTATGCTAACTCAAAACATTCATATCCAGTCATTATCAGAAATATAAAAATATCAAGATTCTCCTTACCAATGGTACCAAAGGATAAGACCCTATGAGTAATAGTTTGTTTATTATGTAGAAGAAAATATAATTATATACAATAATCCAACTACAACCAGAATTTCAAATTGCAATTATTTTCTAATTTGTCTCTTTTTCCCTTATAGATATCTAACTTCTTATTAAATGTCCTTATTCAGCAGCACGCACCCAAACTCATTTCAAATACAACATTCCCAGTCCCATGTCCTTTGTTGCTTATTGTCATACCTACAGCATTTATCATCAGCTTGTGGGAACCTTTTAGAAGACCTATTCAGGGATGGGGGTAAAAGTATGGAGGACTTCCATGGAAAAATTCTAAACTTTCTCTATTACAGAAGAGCAATACATACTTCCTGACACTGGTGCTCTGTTAATTGAATGCTTAGCCCCCTATTCCAGTTGTTTCTCATTTCTTCCACTTGGCCTTGGCCTTTAGAGAGCCACTTACATTCTATATGCTGCACCTATTAATCTCTTGCTAGGGACATTCAGTCTTATAGCTTCTGGCAGTAAATTTAACACTTTGGGTCCCATTTATATTACAAACCCAGATAGGGGAAGTTATCCTTCTCCAACCAAAACTCTCTATTAGCTTCCTCCCAATCTCTCTGTCCTAACGAAGGCTGTTACTGAAATTTTGCTTCCTTCCTTGCTCCTCTCCACCTTTGTTGCTGATGTTTGCTGCCATCTCTTATTCCTTTTATTCATCTTAACCTCTGTGTGTCCTAGATCTCTTAGCCATTTCTGAATCGTCTGTTTCTTTAATATGTCACATATATATATATCTATATGGTTCCCCTTCAGAAGGTCGAACGGCTGAAATCTCGAAATGCATATGGTCAAAGCCATATGCTTGAATTTCAGAAGCTCGACCTTCTGAAAGGGGAAAAAAAAAAACAACGAAGCACAAAACAATGTTTCTGCAGGAGGGCAAGCCCCCCTGCACCCCCCACTACTTATTTATACCAACTCCGAGATCGCACTACAGTGAAGAAAGGGAAATCTCCTGTTCTGCGCTATATGCCGATCCCCATTCAGAAGGGCGAGCTTCTGAAATATCAAGCATATGGTCTTGACCATATGCATTTCGAGATTTCAGCCATTCGACCTTCTGAAGGGGAACTATATATATATATAAATATATATATATATATATATATTTTTTCTTCCCATATACCATGGTTTCATATGCCCAACTTCCTGTGCTCCTGCTCTAGTCTATGTTGTCTTAAACATCATCAGTTTCCATTTTGGGTAATAAGCATTATTTTGCATTACATATCTTAGACTAAGCTATGTGGTCTCATAGTAGCACTCAAAGTCGAGTAAGCCCAATCCTTATTGATTAAAAAAGTAACACTGACCTTTCCCAATGTAGCCTTGGTCTTCTACCTTTCCACAAAAGTTCTTTCATTTCTTTATTGATTTGCTCCCAAAACTTTTTTTCTGGCTTCAAGTAGAATACCTGACTCACATATAATATAAACAGCATCAAAAACATTTATTTATGGCCTATATATTACAGTTCCAGTGTATTTACATAATTTTCCATTGTGTACTTTAATGCATTATTTTTGGAAGAGTCTCCTCCCACATTCTTCTTCAGCCTGTCTCAAATCCTTCTTTAACCATACTTCTAAATATCTCCTCCCATGATGCCTCCACAAAAATGCTTCACCCCACACTATTCTGTAAGGATAGAATTGTGAACTACTGCCTTAATTTTATTGTCATTAATCTTGTTCCCTGCTATTTGCCTATACTGACCTAATGAATGAATAGCCTGAGTATATCTCTGTCTGGGTTTGTAATATATAAAATTATGTCATCTGTAAATTATGCTTTCATCTCTTGCTGTCCATACCACTCAAAGTCCATCATCTGCAACTCCAAAATTTTAATCATTGGGTCTATATTATTTGAACGAAGTTTTATAACTTCGAATACCATATGGGTAACAACATATGGTCGAAGGTGTAATACTTTGAATAGTGAAAAAAAATAAAACATAAAAATGTCATCTAACATGTTAAAGCAGGGGGGCAAGCCCCCCTGCACCCCCCACTCTTTAAATATACCAACTTCGAGATTGCACTACAGTGCAGTAAAGGGAAGTCTTCCATTTACTGCATTATAGTGGGGTCTCGGAGTTGTTATATTTAAAGAGTGGGGGTGGGGGGGTGCAGGGGGGCTTGCCTCCTGCCTATAATCCTTAGATTAGGGTTTAGTCTTTTATTTTTTTTTGTTCACTGTTCGAAGTTTTATAACTTCGACCATATGGTGTCACCCTTATGGTATTTGAAGTTATAAAACTTTGTTCAAATAATATAGACCTTAATTATTAGTAGTTCAGTATATATCGTAAACAACAAATGAGAAAGACCACATCCCTGTCTTTTACCCTTAAATAATTTCAGAGCTTCTGAAACTTTTCCTTTCACCCTTATGACTGCTTCTGCCTTGTCATATATCCTCATTATCACATCCATCCTATTTAATACATTTTCATAAAGGCCTACCTAACCCTGTTAGATGGCTTTTTGACATCTAGTACTATTAACATCAAACTTTGCCTTTGTTTTGTATCATCACTATTCTGTTGATATTATCAAACATTTGTCTCCCTTCTGTAAGTCTACATTGATCACCCACAATCAGCTCTGGTCAATATGATCATAAAACCTTATAGTAATAATTCAGGACTGATATTAGATTCACTGTCAGTTATTTAGGTCCTTTTTTCTTCAATATAACTTTGATTATTGCCTTCTTTAATGAATTCAGTATCTCCTGACCCTTTAATATATCACTAAATAGCTTATACCAGGAATTTATTACGTTAGTCTCTCTTGCCCTCCATACCTATGCTGGAATTTTATCCTGACCTGGGATTTCCCTGTACCTGTTGCTTTACCTTAGCCTTTACTTTATTATTTCTCATTTAGGTCTTTCCTACCTTGCCTGTTTAACTTAGGGATGACCAATCCCTCAATAAACATATCTGCTTACCTATCCTTCTCTTCTGTTTAGTTTTCTGCCTCATATATTTTTTCATAATATTTTCTCAATACTTGTAATACTTTCTTTGGGTCTGTTTCTATTTTCCCATTAGCTGAGCCCCTCAGTTTCCTGATATTTTTCTCAGCTTTCTGTTACTTAAGTCTTTGTGCTAAATGTTTTATATTCCTATCATTACTATCAAAAGTACTAGTGCCAGTGCCACTATCCATCTTTCCTTCATACCTTCTGTGAAGACTGCTAGAGATGGGTGAAGGCTGCCAGCCTAGTCAAATAGAGTTGGTACATAATTCTATCATTTGTAAATACTGTGAAATGTTGAACTTAAAACAATGTGGCAACATTGCCCTCTGCTATAAAGAAAGCTAAGTCAAGCATTTCTTGTTGGTCCTTTGAAATTAAAATTACTTTATGCCTGTTCCTTTGAAGTTAGAATTTGGAGTTGATGAGTGTGGAGTAAGCATCCTGCCTATTGTTTTAAGGCAAAAGTTAATGACCATAATTTACATGTGGAATGTCCTTTATTGCTCTAAGTGTAAAAGAATGTAAATGCAGTTTCTGTTACCCTGGGAACACCAGGAAAGTGTAAAGATGATGCAATGTTTTATCAGAACTGCAGTTTCAATTTAAACAGTGAGAACCAGAAGGCATTAAGCATTTTGCCTTGACTATCCAACTCACAGCACTCTGCCTTGCTCTATAAGTAAGTTATTTTAAAAGTGTGTTTTCTTGTAGCAGTAGCTAGGAATTAGAAAGTTTAGACTAGGTGTTTTTCTGTGATATCAGAACTCTATGGCTGATTTATTTTAAGTATTTCTGTGTGATGTCTGAACTCTCTTGACTAGCATTGACTGTGTAGTAGAAAGTATTGTCTTGTGGTTTTAATTATTTATTATTACATATTTTAAAACCTTTTAACTGTGGCTGGTTGGTGTAGAGATAAGTTAAGCTCTAGAGTACATTGCATATTTATAGAGTTTATTGTACAAAGCCACTCTAATAAGCCTTGACTGATTAGTCACACTTACTGATTGGATAATAATATTGCACAGTAATAATTGGACACCCTTTTAAGGGCCTTTGGGTATCTGATAATATTAGCTGGGTGGTGGCAGTAATTACTACCATATAGTCTGGGTAAAAGGGGCACAGCTGGAGAACCTGTGCCAGCCTTTCCCAGAAATATCTGTGTGGTTGTGCAAACTCTTATCTCAAAGTGTGTGCATGTCAGCTACTTGGGAAGGGACACAAAACACTGGTTGGACAGAGAGGGTGCTGGAGATTTTAACTTGCCCTGCTAGGCTGAGATCTGGACCCTATAGCTATGCCAGTGGGGAGTCTTATTGGGAACCTGGGGAGCAAGAGAGCAACCAGCCCCAGACTGACTGTGATCTCTATGTGCTCTTAAGGGAAATTGCACTTTACTGTGTGTATTTGTTATCTTTTCCTCATATATGAGATGTCCTCTTTGGTGTTAGTGGTGAGGATTGAGGCTCCTTGATTGCTGGGCCAGGGCACGGAAATCACACCTTTTGCATGTAACTCAATTTATTCTTAAGCTTTCCTTAGTTCTTTTTCATCCTCTCTTAACATTATTTCCTTGAACTTGTATTTTTTCACTGTTTGTAACACCTGTATAGAAGCTCTCTTTCTTCTTTCTCTTTCTTGACATTCTTTAGTAGTCACCAAAAACAGAAACCTGCATTTCAGTTGGTCTTAATCATTTAGTTCTACATTTACTTAAACCCAAAACTGGGTCAATATTCGGTCCGCCAATTCTTTGAACTCCTTCTACCTAAGTAAATGTACTAGACAATGTCAGTGTTTTATTTCACTACCTTTGTCCTCTGATTTTAATGAATGCAAGACTGGAGCATGGTCAGATAATGTTATCAGGTGTGTCTCAGTACCAAATCCTATCACTGTGCTTTGCTGACATATGTAGCCATGTGCTGTACTCATCTGAAAAACATGTATGCTCACAGTAGCCTTCTAGATCCTGCATCACATCCCAAATCAGCTTTCACTTTCACTTAATGAACATGATATGTCTTGCTATCAGTGGGTCCCTTCCCTCACAGTATCAGATACCCATTGTATGTGCATTTGCATTGCCTTCTGCTGGTCTAATAGCTTCCTTTGAAGGACTGGGATTGGCTTGATTGGGGGTATGGTGTGTCATGCCAGTGTCTTACTATATGCACTTTTTTCTTTAGCTCTTTGAGTTCCCCATATATATATATATATATATATATATATATATATATATATATATATATATATGTACTAGGCTATCTGCCTGAAGGCATTTATAAGCCTAGCTGGAAAGTGTTGAGTTTCACCACCCCCTTAGATTAGTTCCCTGTGCCTGTGTCCAGCAGAGCCATTGACATCTGTTTGAGGCCATTGATCCTCTTGGTGAGGTACTTCTGTGGTCTTTCCAGCTGTTGCAGGTGTCTTGTAAGTTACATCCCAAATGGGGAGTTGCACTCTATGTTGGGCTTGATGAGTGATGCGTAGAGGGGCACAATGACCTCCTTTGATTTGGATGCAAACCCTTTTGTGATTAGGTGGGCCACATAGAAGGATTTTCTCACCACCTTGGCAATGTGATTGTCAAAGGAGAGGTTACTATCTACTTGGGTTCCCAGATCCCTTAGTACATCTTCCATATTTACTACTAAAAAATCTCATGATGCCCACCACGGCAGTAAAACTTAATAATAAAATCAAAACTTTAATAAAAAGAAAAAGAATATAACATAAAACAAACAGTCCTCAGTCTTCCGATCTGAGGAAGGCATATTTGCCGAAAGTGCTTATCGGAAGACTGAGGACTGCTTGTTTTATGTTATATTCTTTTTCTTTTTATTAAAGTTTTGATTTTATTAAGTTTTGATGCTGTGGTGGACTTCAGGAGTTTTTAGTAGTGTTTGCCTTTTCTTTTCCTCATTGGTGTCCTTCACAGTGTAAGAAAGTTTTTTACCTCTTCCATATTTAGGGGGCTACCACTTATGTGGTAGTTTGTGGGTACTGTGTTTTTTCCAAATGGGATCACTATGCACTTTTTGGCATTTAGCTAGAGGCCACGGTTTTGATACCAGGTATCTGTCTCAGTGAGACCCTTTTGGAGAATGTCTGTGTCAGCCGGAGAGTCAATTATAGCCCCTAGTTTGCAGTCATCTGTGAACTTGGTCAGCCATAGTCCTCCTGTGCTTGCCTGTACCTCCGAGAAGTATATGCCAAACAGGAGGGGTCCTAGGACTAAGCCCTGGGGAATGCCACTTGTAACCGGTTTAGAGTCAGACCTAACTCCTGCAACTCTTACCATGTGGGTTCTGTCCATGAACCAGTTGGCAACCCATCTCGTGACGTAGGGGTTTATGTTCAGGCTGGTGAGCTTGTCTGTAATACTTGAATGGGGAATGGTGTCAAAGGCCTTTACGAGGTCTAGGTAGGCTGTGTGGACCACCTTTCCCTCATCTATAGCCTTGGTAACTGTCTCAAAAAGTCCACCAGGTTTAGGAGGCATGATCTGCCCTTAACAAAGCCGAACTGGATAGGGTCCAGTGTTTGAAGGTTCCCAGTGTCTCCGTTAATGAGATCCATGATGATGTGCTTCATAGCCTTGCAGACCAAGCTAGCCAGGCTTATAGGGCGATAGTTCCCAGGGTCTGTTGTGGCTCCACCTTTATGGAGCAGAATAACTGTTGCTGTGTGCCACTTTATGGGTATGTAGCCTGTGGAGAGGCTAAGTTTGAACAGTGTGTTTAGGTGAGGGGTTAGTTCATCTTTGAGCTCATGCAGGATGCAGCCTGGGACACCATCCGGTCCCGTTGATGTTGTGTTTTTGGCTTTGGAGAGGGCTGTTTTAACCTGAGTGTGATTTCAGGGGCACTACATTCTTCTGGTATGGCTATGGGCCCTTTTGGGGGTGAGAGGGGGGTGAAGTTTGCACTGAACCTGTCTGCCAGGATGTTGGCAATATCGGTCGGTTCAGTCTATTTTGTGCCATTCTACACTAACTCCGAGCAGATCTGAGAATTGCCACTTAGATTCTTGACATAGCTAAAGAATGCCTTGTGGTTATCTTTGGAGTCCTTGGCAATTTTTCATTCGAAGCTAGCCTTGGATGATTTTATGAGGAATCATAGTTTCATGTTGATACTGATCAGGGATGTCTTCCCTTTTTGGGATTTTACTCTTTTCTGTACTAGTTTCCTCCTTCTATTGTATAGCTTGTTTATGA